>NC_081182.1:192611281-192711797 GCF_029867415.1 Vicia villosa | reverse complement strand
CATCCATGTTCAAAGTCAGGTGGGACAACGAGGCGCCTATGATCACCATTTACAGGCAAGATGAACCATCCTATTGCAATGAGGTCAATACCGAAGGAACCGAGGAAAAACCATGGTTCCATGAAGTAAAAAGATATCTCGAAGCTCAGGAGTACCCTGAAGGGGCATCCATTAACGACAGAAGGTTTCTAAGGAGATTTGCTGCCAAATTCTTTCTAAGCAATGGAACCTTATACAAACGCAACCATGACTCGACTTTACTTCGCTGTGTAAACAAGAAGGAAGCGGAACAAATCATGGAAGAAATACACAATGGTACCTTCGGTACTCATTCCAGTGGGCATACAATGGCTAAAAAGATCCTGAGAGCAGGTTATTACTGGTCTACCATGGAAACAGACTGCCATCATCACTCCCGAACATGTCACAAATGCCAGATATACGCTGACAAGGTACATGTACCTCCAGTTCCATTAAGCGTCCTGACGGCTCCTTGGCCTTTTGCAATGTGGGGTATTGATATGATTGGAGAAATCAAACCTACTGCCTCCAACGGACATCGCTTTATCCTGGTCGCTATTGACTACTTCACAAAGTGGGTAGAAGCAGCTTCATTTGCTTCTGTTACCAAGAATGTGGTGGCCCGGCTCATCAAATACAATCTCATTTGTCGGTACGGCATCCCTGAACGGATTATCACGGACAATGGCACAAATCTAAACAACAGAATGATTACTGAACTTTGTACACAGTTCAAGATCAAACATCATAATTCTTCTCCATATCGACCAAAGATGAACGGCGCGGTGGAAGCTGCCAACAAGAACATCAAGAAAATCATACAAAAAATGACAGTAACCTACAAAGACTGGCATGAGATGTTGCCTTTTGCTCTTCATGGTTATCGCACATCTGCGCGTACTTCAACAGGGGCAACTCCATTTTCCTTAGTCTATGGTATGGAGGCAGTTCTTCTAATTGAAATTCAGATTCCTTCCCTAAGGATTATGAAAGAAGCCAATCTAGACGAAGACGATTGGATTCAAACACGGTTGGACCAGATAAACTTGATTGATGAGAAAAGGCTCGCAGCTATTTGTCATGGTCAGCTATACCAAAAGCGTATGATCAAAGCCTTCAACAAAAAAGTCAAAAGTCAAGTATACCAAACTGGTGGCTTGGTTGTCAAACGCATCATCTTACCACAAGGTGATCCCAGAGGCAAATGGACTCCCACCTACGAGGGACCATTCATAATCAAGAAAATATTCTCCGGCGGCGCCATGTTGCTTACCACCATGGATGGCGAGGATTTCCCACACCCTGTGAATGCTGACATAGTCAAAAAATACTTCTCTTAAAAAGAAAAAAAAACAGCTCGCTAAGTTGAAAACCTGAAAGGGCAACTTAGGCAAAAAAAAAGAGCGTCTCGGTGGATTGAAAACCCGAAAGGGCGGTCCAGGCAAAAATTAGAGACTAAACAAATACTATCCCGGTAGGCTGAAAACCTGAAAGGGCGGCCTAGGCAAAAGTTAGGGAATGAAACATACAACTGTGTTTCGTTCAGCTGCCTACTCACCATCAAGATTCAACACCTCAAAGACACCGATCAGTCCAATCACTTTCTTCCAACAAGTGAGGGATGAGATGCTCGAGGACAGATTGGCAATAGCAGAGTTGAAACTTGACTGGATTGTTTTCACATAGCTATTTATCTCTATAAATATTTTCCAAAACTTTCTGACAGTTTCCTACTTCTAGGATTGTTGTCTCCCTGTGCTAACCAGCCTATCATGGCTCTTTTTCAAAAATCAATGCAGCTTAGGCTCAAAAATCACTATTTTCACTTTTTCTGTTTTAAATACGTAAGCGTCCCAATGATGATTTTGAATGAGCATGTGCATTTGAATATGATTGATGTTTACCAGGAAAAACAGGAATAGCATTCAGGAAATGTCCCAATTATCTGGACATCATCCCATCAGAAGAAAATCCCCAAGAGAAACGCCTTTCTCAGCAAATTCCTCAAAAAGATTTTCTCTTCAAAAGAAGTCTTATCCCCCAGCAGGGTTGTTCCAGATTACTATCTTCAGAAGGTGTGATCCCCGCACCCGGACTTGGTCAGATAGTGCATCGGAGGATTATGCATCTTCCTCATTCCCATTTGAAAGGGCATCAGAACTTCCAGCTACCTTTCATTCTCAAGAGATATTCAAAGATCCTTCAACAGAATACCAGGGTTCTCAAAGAATTTCCCCAGCCGAGGATACTCAAACAAGACAAAAGATCATCAACGATCATAATACATTCATGTCCAGATGACTAGTGGGAATTTATTTTTCCAACTAGAAGCTTGACACGCATCATATTCATACATCACATTCATACATCACATATTCATATTCATATTCATACATCATACATCATACATCATGCATCATGCGCATATTCATACACAACATAACATGCATATTTCTCCGGGAATATCTCACATTTACATGCATCATAAACATTGCATATCACTAACTTGATTTTTCAGGTAGACGGATATCTTCAACAAGGATGTTCTCAATCACATGCAGTGTTCACCTGAATTCCATGAACGGTTCTCTCAGATATAATCAAGCCGAAGACTCATTCTGATCACTTACAGACATCATAGATCTAAAGTTGATACCTTAGACGGTTCCAAAACGATCTAGCATCACAGATCTAAAGCGATACCTCAGACGGTTCCAAAACGATCTAGCATCACAGATCTAAAGCGATACCTCAGACGGTTCCAAAACGATCTAACATTGCAGATCTAAAGCGATACCTCAGACGGTTCCAGAACGATTTAACATTGCAGATCTAAAGCGATACCTCAGACGGTTCCAGAACGATTTAACATTGCAGGTCTAAAAGCGATACCTCAGACGGTTCCACAATGATCAACTTCCAAAATCTAAATCGGAAAAACTTTGGACAAGTTCCGTAACGATTATCTTCCAAGACTTAAAGCGGTAACCTTGGACGGTTCCGAAACAGTCAACACAAAGACTTTCAAATCCTTCATCAAGATATAATCAATGGATTCATTCTGATGAACAAACCCTCAACCCGTTCACCAGGTGGCATCTGAAAGCCCATCTCAGGTAATGTGTCAATCTGCCTTTCGCAGACGACATTCAAATGCAACTTCCAACATCTCTTCTGATCAAGGTAAGTGCAAATTTTCAGGGCATCTAAATATTCAATCATCTTCTACCTTCAGATTTCAGACAATCTCTTCAGGTTTAAGAAGATTGAATAGGGGCAACTGTTATACCCCAAAATTTGCCCACATCTTTTTTCAAGAAAAACTCCAATCTGAAAATTAAGAGTCTCATATAATTATGGATTGTTTCAACAAATATCCTAACATATGAAACACTTAGTTTTTAGAATTTTTTTCTTATACAATAATTTGGCTTGCAGTTGAATTTATTCTTACGCAAACGCCAAATACTGTTTATTACTTCACACATGCTATTTATTTATTTACAGATAAATAGTACTGACACAATTGGTACAGAGTTAAATCTTTTTGCAGGCGCAGAATCAGGAAACTCAGACTGTACTGGTAACAAGTAGATTATTATTATCTTTTGTTTCCCACTAATTTTTGTACTATATTCCATTATTTTCAAAAATCTTTTCAAATCTCTTTTTCAAAAATCAAATCTCTCTTTTTCCCAACACTATCTCCACTTTCCTTCAAATCTTACTTCCACTCAAATTTTCCTTTTGTACGGAATCACATCATTCCCCAACGTCTCTATCCTCCTTTCCACTCTATAAATACCTCCCATTTTCTTCCATAAAATCTCACATCAAATTCTAACTCATCTTTCAAATTCCTACCTCATATCTATTTTCTCTTCTTCCCTGACAAGAATGGCAAAGTGGATAGAGACACTGTCTCTTACAGTCATCACCATTGCTACGGTGATTATGACTTTCTTCTGCCTGCATAGCCCGGAACACTGTGGACCTGGGATGCTTATGCTCCCAATCATCTACATGTTACTATTTGTAGCATGGGTTATCAATCGTCATTCTTAAAATTTGCCGTATTTCTTATTTCTTAAATGTACCGTTTATTCGTCGTACTGTTCAATAGTATGTAATATTTGTACTGTCAGTATTAAATATTGTACTACTTGTCATAATATTGCTTAATTACTCAGATAATATTTTATGTGTTTTCTGCCAGTCAAATATTCCTATTTCTGTGCATTAAATGATTTTCAGGGTTATTATCGGTAATTTTGCCCACATACCGTAAATATTAGTTATTTATTATGTCTATGTTTTTTTTAACAAGTCATGTAAATAAACTTTCATTTTTCACATAAAACAAAAACAAAAACAACAAAAAAGAAAATTAACTTTGACTGTTGATTTTTCACTTTAAACTGCTGCTTCAGTACCTGAACAGTCAGTTGACAGCCAAAATGCTGGCAGTACAATTCTCAGTGTTTTGTACCATCAATCAAATCAATCTTTCACAATTCAAAATTCCAAGATTTTTGTTCTAGAAGTCTTCTGAATATCACGCGATTAGCAGAGACTCAACACTGCACAAAAATCAGATACGCTTAACTGTCTCCTACATAAACAGTCCCTGGCTAGGGTTTTCTTGTTTTTACAGGAGAAACAAGTTTTTTGAGAGCTCAAATGGATTTCATACACATCCATATATCTCAAAGTACCATCATACAAATTTTCAAACTTCAATTCACTCAAACGCACCGTCAGCAGCTCAAACAGTCAACAGACGACCCGTTTGACCAAAAAAAGTCAACAGACAGTCAAAAATGAAATTTTTTGTCAAAGTCCATATTTTGTCAAAGGATTCATCATTTGATCATTGGATGATCAAAACTCATCAAGGAAAGATCAAAAATCAACAAAACCCTAAGATTCAAAATTAGGGTTTTTGCCTGAAAAGTCAACTCAACTTTGACTGATCATAACTCTCTCATCCTTCATCCAAAAAATTCAAACCAAAGTTTATTTTGAAGGAAATTCAATTATATTTCAAATTCCACTGATCCCATGGTCATTGGATTCACCATTTGAAAAATATGATCAAAGACATTACAGGTCATTTTCAAAGTCAACAAAAAGACACTTTTTTCAAAAGGATACACAAGGAGCATCAAAAATCATTTTGACATGAGACCAAAGACATTGGTTAGAGGACTCTTTGAGGTTTTCAAAAAGTGCAAGATCTCCTTCATATGACCAAAATTGAGGGATTTACACCTTGTTGAAGTTGGCTAAATTTTGGGAAAATGCATGAAATCAACATTGCTCAAAAATGTATTTTTTCCAAATGAGGCCAAGTTTTCAGCATTCAAACATCTTTTCCATGTTATTATGGGCCTCCCACGACCAAGACTAAGCCCACACCATTTTTATTCATTTTTTGCTTGATTTTATCTTATTTTAAGATTAAAATTAAAAGGAAAATGGATGGATAAATGGTAGCTTAACTTCCAAGCATGACTCACCCTAGGAATCTTCATCTTTCTGCAGAGAATTGAAGAGCAAGGCAGGTGCATTGAAGGCAAGAAGACTTGGTCAATAATTCAAAGCTTTTTAATATAAAAAATGCAAGAATTCCACAAAGGCAACTAAGATGCTTCTTAGCTTCAATTCTAAGCACTCAATGCTTATATATAGACTATCATGCTTCAGTAACAGAGAGAGGACGAATTCAGTAGCATTCATAAGCATATAGCACTCTTGTAACATCTTGTAATTATCAAAGAAACTTGGAATTCGAATTTTAAGTTTCAGTCCATTTCAATACAAAATAAATATTCAAACACCTTCCTTGAACATCAATAAACGTATCCCAATCAATTGCAAGCCTTGAAGCTCACTAAATCGAGCTATACAGGTCATAATTTGTTCGAACCTAAATCAACTTGTATCTGGTTATTCACACATGCTTAGCAAGATGTAGACACATAATTAAGTTTAGTTTGAGGTGTAGATCATTTCTGGAAACTTAATTGGAGTTTGAACACGTATACACGAAACTACCATTTTAGGGTTCTTCATCTCAAAATTAGGGCTTTCTGAAATAGGCAAAATTAGAGGTTCTAAGTAGTACCATTAGGTTCGTATGGATCAGACGAGTTGAATGGTACCATCGCGCCAAATTTCTTTGCACGTTTACCCCTATTCGTTATTTTGCAGGTCTGAAGCTCATCAATTACAGCGCTCTTTCATAAAAGCGCTGTAAAAGGCCCTAGCGAGAGGTTGAAGATGATGAGGTGTCCCCACCCCATTGGACAGCCAGCGCACGTACTTTTTTAAAATTTCCTCTAATTCTGTGCTTTGCAGGTGTACTGATCACCACGTGCCTCAATTTCTGGACCATTTGATCTCATTTAATGAATCATCCAACGCGCCAGATCAAACAATCCTTATCATGGACCCTCAATCCAACCACACATGATCAGTATCCTTTTATTTTCTATTTTATTTTAATTTCTTTGTTAAATTAATTAAAAATAGTTTTAAAAATCCAAAAAATACACAAAAAATATTTTTAGACTTCTAAAATAATATATTATTTTCTGAAATAAAAATATTTTATTTTTCTTCAAAATTTCAATATTTTGCATAATTAATTAGTATATATTTATATATTTGCTTTTTAATTATTCTAACCAATCAAAAAATCATAAAAAAAAAATTGTTCTTTATGTTAAATATTGTTTACATATTATAAACTAATTTTGTACATATTTTGAATAATTTTATCCTTAAGTTTTAATTATTTGTATAATTATTTGCATAATTATGTTTTAATTAACTTAAATCAATTTCAAATCAATTCCAAAAATTCCAAAAAAATTAGTTTTGTTTTAAAATTAATTAACAAATATTTTGTACATATTTTAAACTTAATTTCTAGGTTTAAATCTATTTTCATCTTTTTTCTTCATTTTAATTTAATTAATCATGCATTAATTATAATTAAAATCAATCATTAAAAATCCAAAAACATGCCTTTTATTTTTCTTGCAATTTAAATTCCTAGATAAATGTATAGGATGTCAAATTCATGTAAATAGGCTAGTTTACATTTCCTGCACAATCGATGTAATAGCGTAGATTTACTTTCCGCACTTTACATTTCCGCATTTTAATTTCCCGCAAATATAAACTGCGTGTATGTCAAAGATAAAATTGAACCGTTAGATCACTAACTTCAAAGATAAATATCTGAATCCAATCACAATCACACTTGCACCTCTTCAGGTAATCCCTTCTCATTCTTTTCAAAATCAAAGTCAAAATTCTACTGTTTCGAGTACAAAATCGAACCTTGCGTTTATATCCGGTGAAAGGATAGATTTTTAAAGGAAATAGGATAAAGACCTTACAACTCAGGGTAGACCTCCTAGTTTGCTTGCTCAAATCAAAACAAACAAAATTCTCATACACTGTTGTTTTTCAAAACAAAACTTTCAAAAAAGACAATACTTTGTATACATCCAAACACGGATTATTACAAAGTTAACGTTCTTTTCAAAACATCTTTCGAAAGATAAACAAGCATTTTGTATACATCCACACACAGATCATTACAAAATTCAATTTACAAAAGTATTTGAAACCACATATGAGCATTCTAAAGCAATTGAAAAGTGATCGAAAAACAAGTGAGCTAAGCAAACTTAAGAGCCCATGGATAACCATGGATACAAAGGGTGCTAACACCTTCCCTTTGTATAACCTACCCCCTTACCCAGAATTTCTTAAAGGTCTTTTTTCTGTTTCTTTTATAAACCTTTCCTTAATTGGATAAAATAAAAGGTCGGTGGCGACTCTGTGAATTTTCAAAATGCGAAAGCATTAAGCGATAAAAAAGAGTCAGTTCACGTATCTCTACAGATCAGAGGTATGGCCCGGGATTAAAAATCGGAGGTCCACACCATGCCTTTCGGTGAATTGAACATTCCTGGGGAATTCTGACACTAAGTCTTTTAGTTCAGATGGTACTGTTGAGATGTTGATTCGGATGTAATCTTTGGTGGCGGGAGCCATTACCTGCAAAAACAAAGGTAAACTCTTTGATCCTTGAAGTGTTTGGTGCAAAAAATGATATGCTTATGATGCAAACATGTGGCACACAAAAACAAATCAAACAATAGCCTTAGGTTTAAAGGCTTGCATGGAGCTGATAGGTGATACCCTCCCCACTGAATTTGAGTTGGTTAAAACCTGTCCTAGAATAGTATTCGGGTTCTATGATCCTTGGAAGTAACATCTCAATGCGGTGCTCGAGCGGCCGATCAAAATATTCCTCGAGGATAACTAACTTCGATCAATTTCAAAGCTAGCCACTTAATAGGCCACAAGTCAAGTTCAACTAAAAAGGTTCTAAGACAAATTAGTGTTTAATGACATTTCGGAAGCCTAATATACTCCTTGATCGTTTTCAAGGGACATCAGTATAAACCAAAGTATCGCACTAATGATGACTACCAGATCAACCGTATCGGTACATGCCGTACAGTTTCCTTGGTCTATTGTCATATACTTAAGGTATCTCGAGATTCGGGTTAGAATCTTTCACACAAGCAAAATACCCAAACAAACCTTTGAAAAATAGAGCAATCAAGTCAATCAATTGAAAACATCGAAGTAATCTATTCTCTTAAGGTAACCCCTTTTGAAAACATTTTGTTTTTGAAAGTATCTCCCCAGCAGAGTCGCCAGTTCTGTGGACCTCCGTTTTTTAATTCCGGGCCATACCTCTGTTCTGTAGAGATACGTGAACTGACTCTTTTTTATCGCTTAATGCTTTCGCATTTTGAAAATTCACAGAGTCGCCACCGACCTTTTATTTTATCGAATTAAGGAAAGGTTTATAAAAGAAACAGAAAAAAGACCTTTAAGAAATTCTGGGTAAGGGGGTAGGTTATACAAAGGGAAGGTGTTAGCACCCTTTGTATCCATGGTTATCCATGGGCTCTTAAGTTTGCTTAGCTCACTTGTTTTTCGATTACTTTTCAATTGCTCTGAAATTGCTCATATGTGGTTTCAAATACTTTTGTAAATTGAATTTTGTAATGATCCGTGTGTGGATGTATACAAAATGCTTGTTTATCTTTCGAAAGATGTTTTGAAAAGAACGTTAACTTTGTAATAATCCGTGTTTGGATGTATACAAAGTATTGTCTTTTTTGAAAGTTTTGTTTTGAAAAAACAACAGTGTATGAGAATTTTGTTTGTTTTGATTTGAGCAAGCAAACTAGGAGGTCTACCTTGAGTTGTAAGGTCTTTATCCTATTTCCTTTAAAAATCTATCCTTTCACCGGATATAAACGCAAGGTTCGATTTTGTACTCAAAATAGTAGAATTTTGACTTTGATTTTGAAAAGAATGAGAAGGGATTTACCTTAAGAGGTGCAAGTGTGATTGTGATTGGATTCAGATATTTTATCTTTGAAGTTAGTGATCTAACGATTCAATTTTATCTTTGACATACACGCAGTTTATATTTGCTGGAAATTAAAATGCGGAAATGTAAAGTGCGGAAAGTAAATCTACGCTATTACATCGATTGTGCAGGAAATGTAAACTAGCCTATTTACATGAATTTGACATCCTATACATTTATCTAGGAATTTAAATTGCAAGAAAAATAAAAGGGCATGTTTTTGGATTTTTTATGATTGATTTTAATTATAATTAATGCATGATTAATTAAATTAAAATGAAGAAAAAAGATGAAAATATATTTAAACCTAGAAATTAAGTTTAAAATATGTACAAAATATTTGTCAATTAATTTTAAAACAAAACTAATTTTTTTGGAATTTTTGGAATTTGATTTGAAATTGATTTAAGTTAATTAAAACATAATTATGCAAATAATTATACAAATAATTAAAACTTAAAGATAAAATTATTCAAAATATGTACAAAATTATTTTATAATATATAAACAATATTTAACATAAAGAACAATTTTTTTTATGATTTTATGATTGGTTAGAATAATTAAAAAGCAAATATACAAACATATACTAATTAATTATGCAAAATATTGGAATTATGAAGAAAAATAAAATATTTTTATTTCAGAAAATAATATATTATTTTAGAAGTCTAAAAATATTTTTTGTATATTTTTTGGATTTTTAAAACTATTTTTTAAATAATTTTGCAAAGAAAATTAAAATAGAAATAAAAAAAAAAAGGATACGATCAGGTGTGGAAACTAAGTGATGTCCATGGTGTGGATCACTTGTCTGGAGCGTTGGATGAGCTGGTTAGTGGATCTTGTGGTTCAGATTGCAAATCACATGATGCACATGGTTAGAGGAATAGCATGTGATTATGCTGACTTTGAGAGTCCAGCGTGGGACCCACGTGCAGTTGACTGGCGAATAGAAAGATGAGGACAGGCCACGCGTGCAGTCAAAGGGTCCTCATCACTATTCATCATCTTCTTCAATTTACCTATGGAATTTGCTGCGGATTTACCTACAACGTTACCTGCGGATTTTCTTTGCTTTTTCCATACTTTTAGAGACCTGCAAAATCGTTAGTTCCAAACAATAAAAGCAACCCAGATCCCCTAATTAGGATGCTCTGAGTTCATTGGTGGTATTAGTTTTTTCATTTGGGGCCTCTATCATAGAAAACGAAAGGTTTACATCTTTGAAGCTCAAAAATGGTAGAGCTTCAAATCCACGTTAGAACTTGCATGTAATCGTTCGAATCTACTCTATGTCATGCCATGAGTCCATTCAAATGATTAGTTTGTATTATAGTTAAGCATTTACACGAAAACGAAAGCTACATGGTTATGAACATGAAGATGATCGTGAGCATGTTTAAGGTTGTTTCATTCACATGTTATGAGTCAATCCTTACCTATGATGTTATACAAGAGTAATAGGATGATTATTTTGTATTGATAGTGGCTGGAAATATGAAAACGAAAATTACATAAGTTATGAGATTTTTTGAGAATTTTGTGAAGTTGATGGCTATGCTCTTGATGTATTTTCGTGTGTGTCTTGTTGTTGATGTATTCAGCTTCATTTATAGGCCAAAGGCTGCTTGGAAGTGAAGCTAAGAGCATTGATTGCTTGGTTGAAAGTTTGATTTTTAAATATTAAAAATCCTTGAATAATTGACCAAGTCTTCCTCTCCTTTACTTCTCTTGCCTTGTACCTCATTTGGCTGCAGAAAAATGAAGATTCCTTGGGTGAGTCATGCTTGATTTGTAAGCTACTCTTTATCCATTCATTTTCCTTTTAATTTAATCTTAAAATAAGATAAAATTATGCCAAAAATGGATAAAAAAGGTGTGGGCCTTGTCTTGGTCGTGGGAGGCCCATAATAACATGGCAAAGATGTTTGAACCATGAAAACTTGGCCCCATTTGGAAAAAATACATTTTTGAGCAATGTTGATTTCATGCATTTTCCCAAAATTTAGCCAACTTCAACAAGGTGTAAATCCCTCAATTTTTGTCATATGAAGGAGATCTTGCACTTTTTGGAAACCTCAAAGAGTCCTCTAACCAATGTCTTTGGTCTCATGTCAAAATGATTTTTGATGCTCCTTGTGTGTCCTTTTGAAAAAAGTGTCTTTTTGTTGACTTTGAAAATGACCTGTAATGTCTTTGATCATATTTTTCAAATGGTGAATCCAATGACCATGGGATCAATGGCATTTGAAAGATAATTGAATTTCCTTCAAAATGAGCTTTGGTTTGAATTTTTTGGATGAAGGATGAGAGAGTTATGATCAGTCAAAGTTGAGTTGACTTTTCAGGCAAAAACCCTAATTTTGAATCTTAGGGTTTTGTTGATTTTTGATCTTTCCTTGATGAATTATGATCATCCAATGATCAAATGATGAATCCTTTGACAAAATATGGACTTTGACAAAAAATTTTATTTTTGACTGTCTGTTGACTTTTTTGGTCAAACGGGTCGTCTATTGACTGTTTGAGCTGCTGACGGTGCGTCTGAGTGAATTGAAGTTTGAAAATTTGTATGATGGTACTTTGAGATATATGGATGTGTATGAAATCCATTTGAGCTCTCAAAAACTTGTTTCTCCTGTAAAAACAAGAAAACCCTAGTCAGGGACTGTTTATGTAGGAGACAGTTAAGCGTACCTGATTTTTGTGCAGTGCTGAGTTTCTGCTAATCGCGTGATATTCAGAAGACTTCTAGCACAAAAATCTTGGAATTTTGAATTGTGAAAGATTGATTTGATTGATGGTACAAAACACTGAGAATTGTACTGCCAGCAGTTTGGCTGTCAACTGACTGTTCAGGTATTGACGTAGCAGTTAGAGTGAAAAATCAACAGTCAAAGTTAATTTTCTTTTTTGTTGTTTTTGTTTTATGTGAAAAATGAAAGTTATTTACATGACTTGTTAAAAACACAGACATAATAAATAACTAATATTTACGGTATGCGGGCAAAATTACCGATAATAACCCTGAAAATCATTTAATGCACAGAAATAGGAATATTTGACTGGCAGAAAACACACAAAATATTATCTTAGTAATTAAGCAATATTATGACAAGTAATACAACATTTAATACTGACAGTACAAATATTACATACTATATTGAACAGTACGACGAATAAACGGTACATTTAAGAAATAAGAAATACGGCAAATTTTAAGAATGACGATTGATAACCCATGCTATGAACAATAACATGTAGATGATTGGGAGTGCAACCATTGCAGGTCACACTCTTCAGGACTATGCAGGCAGAAGAAAGTCATGATCACCGTAGCAATGGTGATGACTGTAAGAGACAGTGTCTCTATCCACTTTGCCATTCTTGTTAGGGAAGAAGAGAAAATAGATATGAGGTAGGAATTTGAAAGATGAGTTAGAATTTGATGTGAGATTTTATGGAAGAAAATGAGAGGTATTTATAGAATGGAAAGAAGGATAGAGACGTTGGGGAATGATGTGATTCCGTACAAAAGGAAAATTTGAGTGGAAGTAAGATTTGAAAGAAAGTGTATGATAGTGTTGGGAAAAAAAGAGATGTGGAGAATAAAGTTAGGATTTGATTTTTGAAAAAGAGATTTGAAAAGATTTTTGAAAATAATGGAATATAGTACAAAAACTAGTGGGAAACAAAAGATAATAATAATCTACTTGTTACCAGTACAGTCTGAGTTTCCTGATTCTGCGCCTGCAAAAAGATTTAACTCTGGACCAATTGTGTCAGTACTATTTATCTGTAAATAAATAAATAGCATGTGTGAAGTAATAAACAGTATTTGGCGTTTGCGTAAGAATAAATTCAACTGCAAGCCAAATTACTGTATAAGAAAAATTCTAAAAACTAAGTATTTCATATGTCAGGATATTTGTTGAAATAAAAATCCATGATTATATGAGACTCTTAATTTTCAGATTGGAGTTTTCTTAAAAAAAGATGCGGGCAAATTTTGGGGTATAACACCATGTAATGCAGCAGAAGATATATACGCTCCAAATAAAAATGCTATGTATTATCTATCCTTACACCCAAACAGATTCCAGTGGAACAGAGAAATAATGGACGGTCCAGATGACAAGGAACCTTTCAAAGGATTACCAGCGATACGGCCAACTGGCTGGGACGAAGATGGTAATTATGCCTGAGTCATCTTTCTTCAAAAAGATTTCAGCTTACATAGCCGAAAACAAAAGAAAAGCGGCTCTCGAGGCCGAGCTATCAAACATGGTTGTCGAAGCCATTCACGAAGAACCAGAAGTACCAGGTCCAGGGATACACTTTATCCCACAACCACCCGATGACGAAATACATGACGAACAGGTTTCAGGCAAAGAGGCAAATCAAAGATTAGACGCAATCTATGATGAAGAACCTTTGGGGTTTGAGAAAGATCCAATGGCGCCAAATATAAAAATGTTAGCTCAAGACCCACTCGAAGAAGTAAATCTTGGAGATGAAAGTCGAAAAAGGGTGACATACATTAGTGCAAAGTTAGAGCCAGCCCTAAAGTCAAAAGTTATCGCTTTGCTAAAGGAAAATAAAGATTGTTTCTCCTGGGACTATGATGAGATGCCTGGTTTAGGGAGAGATTTGGTCGAACTGAAGTTGCCTATAAAGGAGGGGAAGAAGCCCATCAAGCAGACTCCCAGAAGATTCGCACCAGAAATCCTCTCAAAGATTAAAGCGGAAGTCGAAAGACTTCTTCGGTGTAAATTCATTAGGACTACGAGGTATGTCGAATGGATTGCTAATATTGTGCCTGTTATTAAAAAGAATGGTTCTTTAAGGGTATGTATAGATTTTCGTGATCTAAATGCAGCTACTTCTAAAGATGAATATCCTATGCCTATGGCAGAAATGTTAGTAGACTCAGCCGCAGGCTTCGAATATCTAAGTATGCTAGATGGATATTCAGGGTATAATCAAATTTTCATTGCATAAGAAGATGTGTCCAAAACAGCTTTTCGTTGCCCTGGGGCAATAGGTACCTATGAATGGGTCGTTATGCCTTTTGGTTTAAAAAATGCTGGGGCAACTTATCAAAGAGCAATGAATTCTATATTTCATGATTTTATAGAAACATTGATGCAGGTGTACATAGATGATATTGTTGTAAAGTCCGTTTCAGATGATAGTCATCTTGATCTTCTCAGCCAATCATTCGAAAGAATGAGAAAACATGGCTTAAAGATGAATCCCCTTAAGTGTGCTTTCTTTGTGCAGGCTGGAGATTTCCTGGGCTTCGTAGTCCACAAAAAGGGAATAGAAATTAATCAGAATAAAATGAAGGCTATTATGGAAATAAAGCCTCCATCCACGAAGAAAGAATTGCAATCTCTATTGGGAAAGATAAACTTCTTAAGAAGATTTATCTCTAATTTGAGTGGGCGTACGCAAGCTTTTTCCCCCTTACTTCGACTGAAGCAAGGAAGGTTCGAATGGCATGCTGAACATCAAGAAGCTTTTGAGAAAATCAAGCAATATTTGATGCACCCACCCATCTTGTCCCCCCCAAATGGAAAGAAGCACATGCGCCTGTATATCTCAGCTTCAGATAATACAATAGGTAGCATGTTAGCACAAGAAGATGAAAATGGTATCAAAAGAGCCATTTATTACTTAAGTAGAGTACTAAATGATGCAGAGACTAGGTATAGCGCCTTAGAAAAACTCTGACTTTGTTTATATTTCTCTTGTATCAAACTCAAGTATTATATAAAGCCAGTTGATGTTTACGTTTCATCTCATTGTGATGTTATTAAACATATGCTATCCAAACCAATATTGCATAGTCGAATTGGAAAATGGGCTTTGGCCCTTACTGAATACTCTCTAATCTTTCAACCTCTTAAGGCAATGAAAGGACAAATCGTATCAGATTTTATTGTGGATCATGCAGTGGTTGAAATTCCTCAACAATATGTAGACTTGAAGCCTTGGAAGTTGTACTTCGATGGTGTGACACATAAAGAGGGAAGTGGCGTTGGTATTCTCTTCGTTTCTCCTGATGCAATTCCAACAACGCTCTAGTATAAAATTGAAGGCCCTCTATGTTCCAATAATGTAGCTGAATACGAAGCATTAATTGCTGGACTTGAAGCCTTATTGGAATTGAGGGCAACCAGAGTCGAAATTAAAGGAGACTCAGAATTAGTGATAAAGCAACTGACGAAAGAATACAAATGTATCAAAGAGAACTTGATCATGTATTTTGTCATAGCAAATAGGCTACTTAAAAAATTTGAATATGTGGATTTAAAACACGTATCAAGGGTAAACAATCAAGAAGCAAATGATTTGGCACAGTTAGCCTCAGGATACAAAGTATCAAAAGAAAAATTAGAAGAATTGATCGAGGTAAGAGGCAAAGCAATGGCCACAAAATTATCCCCAAGTGATCTGGAGAACACACAATTAGGCTTCGCCAACGAAGAGGAATTTGAAGTCTTAAATATAGATTCCTTAGCAGACACAGATTGGAGGAGTCCAATTGTAAACTACTTGAGAGATCCTTCGACAGATACAGATAGAATGGTGAAATATAGAGCCTTATGATACTTCTTGATGGGAAACGAATTGTTTAAGAAAACCCCTGAAGGAGTTTTACTAAAGTGTCTGGGCGAAGCTGAAGCATACTTGGCACTCTCGAATGTACACAGTGGGGCATGTGGTGCTCATCAAGCGGGGCACAAAATGAACTGGCTTTTGTTTCGTTATGGAATGTATTGGCCCACTATGTTAAAAGATTGCATAGAGTTCGCCAAAGGTTGTCAGGAGTGTCAAGAACACGCAAGTATTCAACATGCGCCTGCAAACGAATTAAGTTCAATTGTAAAACCATGGCCTTTCAGAGGTTGGGCATTAGACTTAATTGGAGAAATCCGTCCCACATCATCCAAAGGCCAAAGATATATATTAGTGGGAATAAACTATTTCACAAAGTGGGTTGAAGCAATACCATTAGCCAATGTAGACCAAGAGGCTGTGATTGAGTTTATCCAAAAACACATATTATATAGATTTGGAATCCCAGAAAGCATAACCACAGACCAGGGATCAGTGTTTACGGGTCGAAAGATGCAAGAGTTCGCAAAATAAATGGGATTCAAATTATTCACTTCTACACCTTATTATGCTCAAGCAAACGGACAAGTCAAAGCAGCCAATAAAGTGATAATCGGTCTGATAAAGAAACATGTAGGGAAAAAACCTAAGAATTGGCATAAGACCTTGGACCAGGCACTTTAGGCTTGTCGAATATCACCAAAAGAAGCCACCAATACTACGCCTTTCCAATTGACGTTCGGACATGATGCAGTACTCCCAGTCGAAATATACTTGCAATCAGTCAGGATTCAGAGACAAGAAGAAATTCCCCCAAATGTATATTGGGAAATGATGATGAATGAGTTAGTTGATATGGACGAAGACAGACTTCGAGCACTGAAAATGATAAAAAGACAAAAAGAAAGGGTGTCAAGAGCATACAACAAAAAGGTGAAAGGTAAAACATTTATTAACAATGACTTAGTTTGGAAGGTTATTTTTCCTATAGATCGAAAGAATCAAGCTTTAGGAAAATGGTCTCCACACTGGGAAGGCCCCTTTCGAATCTTAAAAGTATTTTCAAATAATGCTTATGAGATAAAAGAGTTGGCAGAAGATCGTAGGATCTTAAGAGTGAACGGGAAATATCTAAAAAGATACAAGTCGGTCATGCATGAAGTGAAGATTGCAAAAACGTAAACATTAAACCTAGATGTCGTGAGCCAAAATGGTAAAACATTCACCAAAATGGCTTTATCTTTTTGCAATACATATAACATAAAGTAAGAAGACAGATAAGGTCAAAATACGTTCCATTACTTTAAGGGATTAGAGGTACATCTAAAGTAAGTGTCCAAAATTATGGAGAGCAAAGATAAAAACAACGCCTCCAACAACGCCTCCAACAATGCCTCCAACAATGCATTCCTCAGTTAATCCTGTTTTGCAAACCCTCTAAGTTCAACAGGGGCAAGCTTTCCGCTTCAGAAGGATCCAGGAATCCTTCCGTGTGCAATTGTTTTACTAACCCTTGTTTTATAAACATGTGGGATAGTAACCTTCCGTAGGGAAGACAATAAGGTTTGCCTTGGCGAGAGGCAGCAATAGCGACGGCTTCAGTAAGATGTTTGAAAATCATCAATGGTATGTTGATTTTCTTTCCCCGGAGAGCACAGAGCATGAACTCCAGATCTTCCACCATGATGCTTTCCTGGTCCTCATTTCGAGGGCAAAAGTTGCCCACTAGAAGTTGATGCCAAATCCTACAAACGAGGGCGCTGAAGGGATTTTTAGTCATGATGGTCCTTAAAACGGAAGAGGTGCTCATGGTGAAAGAGTTGTCAACAAAAACTTCTCCAGAGTTCTCACATCTCAGCACTTAGATGAATGATGGAGAAATGGTAATGCGGGAACCACGAACTTGGGAAACGATGGTAGTTTTCCCTTCTAAATCTATCCAGAGGGATGCAAACATCCAGAAATCCGCCAGCATGTTTGGGTAAACAGACCCTTCCAGGATTCCCTGGTAAACTTGTAAGTTTTGGGAGGCAAACAGTGCATCAACGTTAATTCCGTTTTGATCGAACTCTTCGGCAGAGAGTTTGAACTCTTTCTTGATAACAGATCTGATAATGTTATAAGATAGAGGTGTCATTTTTGCAAGGAAGTACAAGAAAGAGAAAACCTTGATGAAAATATGGAAGAGGATGAATAAACTATCAGAATGGCAAGGTTTATATAGAGAATGTTGGTCTTAAAGAGTGGTTACGCTTTAAATTCTGATTGGACCGCGTGTGGTTTCCCCGAGGGAAGATATGGAGTCCGCTGTTTCTAGCCTTGGAAGTTGAAGTGTAATCATGTTAGAAACTGATACACGCACTTCTTAATTAGACGTTTTGAAAAAGTGATGTCATTATTTAATGACTATTACGGCTAGTGGAGTAGAAACGTCAAATCAAAACTAAGTGGCTGCGAAGGGTAATCATGTCACGTATATACGCTATCGAGGTCATTATGATATTTGAAAAATAGATGTTTTTTGACAATTTGAGAATTGTTAAAATTTTATTTGTGACATTGCATGATAGAATATATGGATAATTGAAAGATAAATCATTCATACATTCATTAACTAGTATGATTACAAGAGGTAGGACAAGTGCAAAACGAAAAAGCATTACAAAGGTTATTACAATTAATTGAAGTCTTCAGGAAGATTATCCTTCAGTTTGGAATATTGGGATGCCCATAGTGACAGACGGCGTTCGATTAGTGCTTGCTGCTTCTTCAGCTCTTCGATTTCTGGTACTAATTTTTGCGCCGTTTCAAGATGTTGAATCCCCGTTTGCACCACTTCATCCAACTCGTTTTGCTTGGATTGTTTGATTTCCTCTTGACGAGACTTGGCAGTTTTAATCTTCGCCTCGAGAGGTTCAATTTCTTGTTCCCAAGATTTGATGTCCGCTCCACAAGTTTCATACTCTTTTTGGCGCTTTGCATGCTTAAGCTCGAGGGCACCAGCTCTGGTTGTTGCTTCATTAGCAGCATTCCACGAAGAACTATGAGAAGTTACTTTCGTGTTGAGTTTTTGGTCAACATCTCTCTTTCGAAGGTTATCAGCTTGAAGCTGATCAAATAGAGAAGCTAGTGAAACAATTACTTGTGAGACTTCGTCAGAAACCTGGAGTAGATCCACCTTCTTTAAAAGATTGTTTAAGCCAAAGCAACTGGTGGAATCTTTGCTCAGATGAAGGAGGTTTGGAATATCATTTCCCTTACCACTTTCCGCCAAGATGTTCGAAGAAGGCTCAACCATGATAGGCGAAACATTTTTGGCATTCATCATAGCCTTGAGGAAACTCACGGGGTCGGTATTCTTAAGTCGCTCTAGTTCAGCAAGAGTGAGCGCAGCAGGGTTTTGATTCGAAGTAGTCGCATGGGCAACTATAGTCCCAAAGGTCGAAGTTTCATTGTTGCCTAGTGGAGGCAAGCTAGAAGCTTCATCCATAATCTCGTGCTCAGATATGGTATATTCACTCCCAGTTGGCTGCTCAACTACATTACCGTTATTAGAATGTTGAGGGTTTTCTTCCATGTCTTCGTCTTGATTGGTAGGTGGAGAAGCGTCATTTGAATGACTTTCCTCAGCATGTACAGGTGAAACGATAGTCGCAATAGGTTGAATATCTTCGAGAACTGGAGAAAGGACAGGAGATTTGAGTCGAGGAATACCTGTTACATAAATCGAAATTTGTTAAGATGGGAAGTTGCGAAAAAACTTGTTCGTCGATGAAAGACAAATGTATACCATGAAGATTGTCAAGGTCAATGTTAAGATCTAAAGCTTTGAGGTTAGAAGTAGTTGTGCCTACATCGTCCTACATGCACGAGGTAAAATGTAAACTTAGCAATAAAAGTTAAGTGTGAAGGATTATTATAGTATAAGATTCAATACCTTGGTTGGGACATTATCTGGGCTTGAGTTATGACTTTCAACAACTGGGACATTACCAGCGATCTTTAAAGATAGTTCATCAGAAGATACCTTATCACTCGATGAAGTAAGCTTTGAAGTCCCAGATTCCTTTTCTTTGGTTAAAGAAATAGTGGCCTTTTGTCTTTTCTTCGCAGCTTGTCTGGTACGAGGAGGAGATTTGTCCTCATCATCTGAAGCACTAGTGTTTGAAAGTTTTCGTTTTGGAGGTGTCGGAGGCTTCGAACTCTGAGAATATTCACATTGAACAAAGTGAATAATATTCAGAATAAACGCACAAGCTAAAGGATAAAAAATGTATACGTACTGTTGGTTTCTTGCCAGTGGTGGCAGAATCACTCCCACTTGCTTTGTTGCTTTTCGAAGCTTTAGTGTCCTTTTGTGCGGCTGCCTCCTTAATAACTCTCTTTCGACTTACAGCTGTGAACAAAATGGAAGTCAGTATATAAGTGAGGAAAGAAGGTTAATCAAAGGATAGTCCAAACCCCAACCTTCAGGTATAGGAGTCAAAACACGAGCGTGCTCAAGACTTATATGAAGATGTCCCTTAAAATTATCCAAAGTGTGCTTAGTCGGAACCACTCGTTCAGCGCGTTTTTTGGATTGTTCGTAAAGGATTTTGGGGACATTCCCACACACAAACCAGTCTGGAAAAGGAGGACTTAGAGCCACACCAAAATCAGCACTAGGTAGTGGAGGGAATTTTGGAGGATTAAGTTTTAAAGCCACTTCATAACGTTGTTCAGGTCGAACATACGTGGGCAATTTCAACTTATCCAGTTTAGTAGAAAAATTTTCATGCAAAGTGACCGCAGCTTCACGAACGGTCCGACCAAGATCATCAGGCCTGTAGATAGTTTCAAAGAATTTTTGAAAGGCTTGGATTTATTTATTATGAGTCGAAGTACCATTTTGAAGTTCGCCTGCACATCAGCAAAAGCTTCAGTTAGTTCCTGAGAAAGGCTTTCAGCATCGAAGATTTGCTTAGTATAATACTCTGTCCATCATTGATGGAAATCTATGGTAGAATAGAAGGCAGGCTCGAAGGAGATGGGAGAGAGGGTCCTGATGCCAACATATTTGGAGATTTTGGATTCATATTCCTCTTCAGATTAATGCATAGTGTGCAGACACATGTGATTTCTCTTGTCATACATGCATTTTGGTTTAAGCTGAACCAATCCAAATTGCCTTGATACAAGATTTGGTTGGTAACAAATGAGACAGCACTGACTCTTGGGGGATCGTAATCGATGGTACAATAGTTTAGGTGGGCCTCCCAAATAACCATGGATTCAGCTTGGTGATCTGGAGAAGTTGTTGGAAATTCTCGAGTGAACCATACAGGACCTACTTCTCTTTTTACAAATGGAGCCATATAAGGACTAAACTGATAACGTTTAGCGAACATCATCATGTACGCTCGAAAAGTCTCGCGAAGCTTTCTTGGTTCTTCTTTGGGAGTTAGGTGAGCTAGTCTAGTCCCTTCGACTGTTCGATTTTTTATTGTCGTATCTTCTTCATCCACGATACCTCTGCGTGGGAGATAAGCTTCGAAAGTAGCATTGAGCCATAGCTGCAATAACCAAAAAGGGCCAGTGAAGAGGAGAGATCCTGTTTTATAATCTTTGACGAGATCTGTTGCTTCGCCAAGATTTTCGTAAAGGAACCCTAAAATTAACTGGCTTAAGTTTAACCTTTTTCCAGCATTTATCTGGTTAGCCATGCAAAGATACCTCTTTGCTACTTGGAGGGACCTAGAACAAAAAACGCATCTCGAAAGCCAAAGTGCTATAAATGCGATATGTTCTTCATCTGTGACTTCAGTAGTCGTTTAGACATGGTATCTCTGGATGAAAGCAGCGTAGGTGGCTTTTACTTTGTTAAACTGGATGGTGTCAATATCCATGAAGTTGGGATCGAAGACCTCCCCAGTTGGTTGAAGCCCTGTAATAGCGGCTATGTCGAAGAGAGTGGGGGTAATCATTCCACAAGGAAGGTGAAAGGTATTGTGAGAAGCATCCCAAAAATATACTGATGCTACTAACATGGTTTGGTTGTATTCTAAACCTGTTTTGGATAATTGAATTAGATCATAAATCCCTAGTTCTTTCCAAAACGAAGCCTTTTTATTTTCTACCTTAGTCAGCCAAGCATAATACAGGTCAGGATCTTTTGCTAAGGGGATTGATCTAAAGACTTTTAGGAAATTGGTCGCATAATTCAACCTAATTTTCTCTAAGGCTACGGTGGCTTCAGTCGAAGCGTCATCTACATTGGCAGTTTCAGCTAAGATTAGGTTACCATCTTCGTCTATTTTGTTCTTGCTAACTAAGGGCCTAGTCTTATAATAAGCAGAAAATAATTTACCCAGAGAAGAACCACTTCCTCCAGGTAAAGGACCCATAAAAGCATGAGTTTTTCCAGAAAGATCAAAAGGAATGATTACCTGAGAAGCGTAGATAGCGCGAGTTTCTGCTACGTTTGGGTCCGGAATATATTGTTGGTTACCTATCTGTGTGGGGCGTTGGAACTACTGAACGGGTTGGAGATCAGTTGAAGTTTCCGATGTGGAAGTTTGAATGGTAGAAGACGCCATGGATGTGTTTGATTCAAGAATTAGGTTAAAAAACCAAAGAGGGTTTTTCTGTGTTTGGTCGCAGAAGAATGAAGGATGAAGTTGTGTGAAGGCAAAAGGTTTAGGTATTTAAAGGTTTATTAAGAACCTTTTCAAATCTTTTGAATAAAGGTTAAAAGGACACGCGGCAAGAGATGATTTAATCTAACGGCGGTCGAACAGTTGTTAGCCTTACTCCTAGTATCTAGGAGCAATGATCACAAGTGATGACAAAACGTGGGAATGCACGTTTTGAAGAGACGTTTTTGAAAATGACAAGACGTTTTGAAAGATAAGTCATAAATGATTATGACGTTGTTCAGGTGTCTTGTAACTCTAAAAATGAGTAAAACGAAATCTCATCATGACAAGAAATGCCTGTTTCTCTTATTTCTCGAAACAGGCATTTATTGGGGGCAATTTGTTAGCTGGAGATTTTGATTGAAGAAAATGTTCTTTGAAGAAATTAGAGTTCAAAGAAGAATGGCTTCTGATGGCCATTCCCGAGAATAAAATGGCTCCTGATGGCCATGTTCGAGGATGTTATTTAAGTTGAGATAAAGATGATTGAAATCGAAGCTGAATCGAGATAGATTGTCTTTGGAACTTAAGCGTTTTTATCGAAATACAAAGAGTACTGAAGCTTGGCGTATTTCGTGGCATTCTCGTTAAAGATCACGTTGCCACGTATCGAAAGAGAATTCAGGCGGGAGGATTTGAATTTCGAAACACTCTGTATAACCGAACAAGGACAGATGGCGCCCCAGGGATTCGAAGCATATGCATGTGAGCAACGTGGCATTTCGTTAGTGTAGGACCATTAGGGTCGAAATTAGTATAAATAAGGGTCTTGATATCAGGATCCAGGGTGTTCATTTTGTACAAATCACTCACAAAATTACTCAAGTATCAAGTGTTAAGAGAAAGAGTTTGCTGAGAAATGTACATATGACACCAACACCACTTTAAATACGTTTGTATTTTTCTTTATTCAAGTACCTTTCCAATATCTTTATCTTTCGTTTAGTTTTAATTCGAAGCCTTTTTCATTCACCGTTACTTTACATTCCTACACTTTACATTCTTGTACTTTACATTTCTGCAATTTACATTTCTTTTATATTTTGTCAAAGTTATATTTACGTGTATAACAAGTTTATTTCGCAAGATTATTCACACGATCACACCATAAACAAGTTTCGAAGAAAAAACCAACAAATATGAATCAAATTATATCAAAAGACAACTATTTGACTATGTCCTAGGACCAATCTAGTCGATCCTGCGAGTAACCAAAGTATAAACTATAGTTTGGAAGACTAGCGGTTGTTTACCGGAAATCACCATAAACAAATTGGCACGCCCAGTGGGACGGTGTCAAACAGATTGTCATTAATTTTTTGTTTTGTTTTTGTCTAGAACATATCAAGACCTTGTATGAACCTTAGGAACGGTAAATTAACCAACAGTGCACCACCGATTCCAAAACAAAGGTACAACAAGAAAATGGTCAATTTGACCAGTGGAATGGGAGATCAAGCGCAGGAGATACCCGCTTTGACAGGGTCTGCGGCTGTAGTTAGTTCCCAAGCCATGCCAGAAAATACATCAGGGCCAACAGGATTAGTCCCAATTTCTAGTTCGACTACCATGCCTCACTTCATAAGCACGGCAGAAATACCACATTTTGCGGCAACTTTCGTAAATCAATAACAAACCCCGAGACCGTCGTCATCGTCATTCGAGGGTTGGAGACCTAGAAACCCATATGGAATGCCATTTTCATATATGACAGGATTACATGGTGCAGGACCTACATATACTCAACCTATTGCGACGATATTCTCGCCTAACGCAGGTTCGGTAGGTCGAAGCGCACAGAATATAGGCCCATCAGGCCAAATGCCTCAATTAACAACCAGCAGTCAAGCGGTATTTAGGCATGAGATGGATGCAAGTAACCACGATATGGTGGGTATTCTTGCTCGAGAAATGGGATCGATCTTTACTCCTTTAGTAGCAAACATTACCAGGACTAACCAGGATAATGTAGAAACATACCAAAAAATATCTTCACAAATAGGTCGAATGGCAGATTTCTTAGGAGTCCCTCAAACTAGGCGAAGAAATAACCAGTCTACCTATTGAGAAGGTGACCCAATCTTAGAACGGGTTTAAGATGTAGTTCCGCCACCTAGGCAGGTACCCGTCGAAAGAAATTAAGTAATAGATTTAGAAAATCAGAATCAAGGAACCAATACTGGCCAACAACAAGTTCCCAGGGAACAGACTAGGCTAGTTGTAGTAGGTATGGACAAACATCTAGACGAAGTATTACACAGGGTTAGGAGAGATAATGTGGCAACTGAAAATAACCTAACCGCCATGATAGAAAGAATTATGGCTAATAATGGCCTTAATACTGGACTTTGACGTCCAAATTATACTTCCCCTGTAGCGGAGTATATTATGCAAACGGAATTACCAAGAGGTACCAAAGTTCCAAAATTTACGAAGTTTTCAGAAGATACTAGTGAGTCGACTGTAGAACACATAGCCCGATACTTAACAGAGGCTGGTGATTTAGCAGTCAACGAAAACTTGAGAATTAAATATTTCCCCAGTTCGCTAACAAAAAATGCTTTCACATGGTCTACTACCTTACCCCCAAATTCCATAGATGCATGGGCACACATGGAGAGATTGTTCCATGAACAGTTCTATATGGGCCAAACCAAGATAAGTTTGAAAGAGTTGGCTAGCATTAAGAGGAAATTCACGGAACCCATAGATGACTATTTGAATAGGTTCCGTTTATTAAAATCAAGGTGCTTCATAATTGTTCCAGAACATGAATTAGTCGAAATGGCTACAGGAGGTCTAGACTATTCAATTAGAAAGAAACTGGATACTCAATATCTGAGGGATATGGCCCAACTGGCAGATAGAGTTCGACAAGTCGAACGGTTAAAAGATGAAAAGGCCAGAGCAAACAAGAATTATAATAAAGAGAGAGTGGCATATATTGAGGCTGAAGATGCAGAAGGTGAAGCCTTCGAAGATTCATACAGTGTCGAGGAAGTCGAAATAGACTTATCCGAATTAAAAGAAGCACCACCATACTCCTGTAAATTGCTCACCCCTTCGAATGGGAAAAATCCAGTCGAGAATGACAAAAGTGATAAATTTCCAAAGAAAACTTACACTTTTGATGTCACTAAATGTGACGAAATATTTGATTTATTAGTAAAAGATGGCCAAATGATAATGCCTCCAAATTCCAAAGTTCCTCCGTTGGAACAGCGGGAGAAGCGAGGGTTTTGCAAATATCATGGTTTTTTAGGCCATAAAACCTCACAGTGCTTTCTTTTCAGGGATCTATTCAGAATGCTATGAAGGATGGACGTCTGAAGTTCGCTAATAAGACAAAGAATCACATGAAGGTCGATGTTGATCCCTTGAACGTTGCTGACACAAACTACGTTGAACCAGTTGACGTCAATATGGTGGATTTGTTTGAAGGTGACATTGCTGAATGGGAGATAGTTTCAACTAGAAAGCAGGCTACTGAGAGCCTAAATGACAATGCAGTCTTCAATACTGATGTTGAAGAGTCTTTCGAGGCAGAAATCACTGAAGATCTGAAGGAGAAAACTAGCGAGGCCACTGAAGACCTCAGGGTGAAACTTCAACAGATACAGATCTCTGAAGCTTCCCCAGCAGGCGTCAACATGGTTAATATTAGGCGGCCTTTATCTGAAATAGAGGAACTGGAGAAGTGTCTGCTGAGGGAAAAGGGAAACTATGGAAGTCCACCGACAGGTGGAAGTTTGAAAGATTACCTTTGGAAGTGTCATGAGAAAAATGCTGGACGGATGCTAATGTGTCCTAGGTGCTCGATTATGCTGAATCGAAGGGTCTAAGCTAATTATGAAAGGGCCCAACGAAATAGGATGCAGCAGCCTTGGAGGGATGGAAACCAATTGCTGAAGGTTTATCCAAGGCCAGAGGAAAGCTTGGTGAGTTTCTTGGTTAGATGTCACAAGGAAAATACAGAGATTGTTATGTGTCCCAGATGTGGGGCAATCTATGACAACCTTATGGCACAATCATTCGAAAGGGTGATGTTCACCACTGGTTGGGAGGCTCAAGGACTCTGTCCCAACATGTATGTATTCGACAATCGTACACCATCAAAAAGGCCTGATAGTCCTCATCCTAAAGCTCGAAGAGTGACATTCAAACTTCCTGCAGACATGCCCATGGATAGATGGACACAAGCTGGTGCAAGAAATAACAAATGGCGAAGTTGGGACCAAGGTGGACAAACTGCAATGGCTTATAGAAAGCAGTTCCAAGCATCAAATCGAGAGACATACAGGTTGGAGAATTACAAAGGAAGAAACCCAATGTCCAGATCTCAATGGAGAAGACACCAAAGAATGAAGAAAGCCCAGAAAGAATACAAGGAGAAGGAGGCTGGAGAGTCTAGCAGCACTAAAATCCCAATGCAGGGGGCAAGGTCAAGAAAACCTCCGGTAGAATGCAAGCTATTGAGTTCTGAAAACGAGTAAGAAGAAGAAAGGATGCAGTCTAGTCCTTGGAAAGAATATGATAGGTTGAATAATGATTTCGACTCAGATAGAGTGTCATCTATAAACTTTAACTGCAATGTGGTGTTTGTACTTCCTCACGAATTTTACCAAGAAACGGAGGTCGAAGATTGCGAGGAAGCTGATGCAGAAAAAATGGCAAAACACAAACCTGTGTGTTATTATGTGTTGAATAACAGGGCTGTCGAAGAACAGAATGCATTTTTCGAAAGACCCGACCAAGGTATGAGGAATCATTTGAAACCCCTTTTTATAAGAGATAAAATTGAAAACATGGGCATTAACAAAGTCCTAGTTGATGGAGGCGCAGCAGTGAATCTAATGCCCCAATATATGCTAAAAAGGATTGGTATGTTTGATACCGACATAAGGCCTCATAATATGGTTTTCTCCAATTACGAAGGGAAGGTAGGACATACCTTGGGAGTAATCCAAGTAAACTTAACGGTGGGTTCAATCACAAGACCTACAATGTTCATGGTTATACCAGCAAAAGCAAACTATAATCTTTTGTTAGGAAGGGAATGGATCCATGGGGTTGCTGCAGTACCCTCGACAAAGCATCAAAGGCTAACTATCTGGAGAGAAGATGGTATAGTGGAAAATATAGAAGGTGATCAGAGTTACTATATGGCTGAAGTTAACCAAGTCAACAAGAATAGCTTCGACCGAAATTTAGCCAATATAGGGCCATGTGTGGACCGTCCTTTCGGGCCATACCCCTCCGTGGGTGGGATACGTGAACTGACTCTTTTTTGTCGATCGGACGCTTTCGCGTCACTTTTGAAAAAAGTTTACAGAGTCGCCACCGACCTTTTATTTTATCCAATGAAGGAAAGGTTTATAAAAGAAACAGAAAAAAGACCTTTGAGAGATTCTGGGTAAGGGGGTAGGTTATACAAAGGGAAGGTGTTAGCACCCTTTGTATCCATGGTTATCCATGGGCTCTTTAGTTTGCTTAGCTCATTTGCTTTACTTTTCAATTGATTCGGAATGCTTTACCTGTGTTTTTGAAATACCTTTGCAAATAGAATTTGTAATGATCCTTGTGCGGATATATACAAATGCTTGTTTATCTTTCGAAAGATGTTTTGAAAAGATCGTTAATTTTGTAATGATCCGTGTTTGGATGTATACAAAATATTGTCTTTTGGAAAATTCGTTTTAAAAAACAACAGTGTATGAGAATTTTGTTTGTTTTGATTTTGAGCAAGCAAACTAGGAGGTCTACCCTGAGTTAGGAGGTCTTTATCCTTGTTCCCTTTAAAAATCTATCCATTCGTCGGATATAAACAAAAGGTTCGATTTTGTACTCGAAACAGTAGAAATGTAACTTTGATTTTGAAAAGAGTGAAAAGGGGTTACCCTAGGAGGTGCAAATGTGATTGTGATTGAATTCAGATATTTATCTTTGAAGTTAGTGATCTGACGGTTCAGTTTTATCTTTGACATACACGCAGTTTATATGGGTGCTGGAAATTAAAATGCGGAAATGTAAAGTGCAGAAAGTAAATCTACGCTATTACATCGATTGTGCGGGAAATGTAAACTAGCCTATTTACATGAATTTGACATCCTATACATTTATCTAGGAATTTTAAATTGCAAGAAATAAAAGGCATATTTTTGTATTTTTTGTGATTTATTTTAAATATAATTAATGCATTATTAATTAATTTAAAATAAAGAAAAGATGGAAATATGATTAAACCTAGCAAATAAGTTTAAAAATATGTACAAAATGTTTGTTAATTGATTTTAGAACAAAACTAATTTTTTTGGAATTTTTGAAATTTGTTTTTGGATATTTTAAGTTAATCAAAACATAATTATGCAAATAATTACACAAATAATTAAAACTTAAAGAGAAAATTATCCTAAATATGTACAAAATTAGTTTATGATATATAAACAATATTTAACACAAAGAACAATTTTTTTTTATGATTTTTTTGACTAATTAAAATAATTAATAAGCAAATATACAAATACATACTAATTAATTATGAAAAATATTGAAATTTTGAAGAAAAATAAAATATTTTTGTTTCATAAAATAATATATTATTTTAGAAGTTTAAAATATTTTTTGTGGAATTTTTGGAAGTTTTAAACTATTTTTAATTAATTTATCAAAGAAATTAAAATAAAATAGAAAATAAAAAAAGGATACTTATTCAGTGTGGAAGTTGACTGAGGGAGCATGGTGTAGCTGCGTGTGTGAGGCGTTGGATTGGAGATTGAATTGATCCAAGGGTTCAGATCTCATGGCGCATGATATGATGGTAGGGAGCACACACTGAATTCAAGGAGAATTCAAATTCTCTGACTAGGGCCCACGCTGGTTGACCAGCGAATGAGAAACATGGAAAGGGCCACGCATGCAGTCAAAGGGTCAAAGCTGGAGCTGACGAACCACGCTTGGACGCGTGGTCGTCTTCAACCAGCCAGCGATACGGCCAACTGGCTGGGATGAAGATGGTAATTATGCCTGAGTCATCTTTCTTCAAAAAGATTTCAGCTTACATAGCCGAAAACAAAAGAAAAGCGGCTCTCAAGGCCGAGCTATCAAACATGGTTATCGAAGCCTTTCACGAAGAACCAGAAGTACCAGGTCTGGGGATACACTTTATCCCACAACCACCCGATGACGAAATACATGACGAACAGGTTTCAGGCAAAGAGGCAAATCAAAGATTAGACGCAATCTATGATGAAGAACCTTTGGGGTTTGAGAAAGATCTAATGGCGCCAAATATAAAAATGTTAGCTCAAGACCCACTCGAAGAAGTAAATCTTGGAGATGAAAGTCGAAAAAGGGTGACATACATTAGTGCAAAGTTAGAGCCAGCCCTAAAGTCAAAAGTTATCGCTTTGCTAAAGAAAAATAAAGATTGTTTCTCCTGGGACTATGATGAGATGCCTGGTTTAGGGAGAGATTTGGTCGAACTGAAGTTGCCTATAAAGGAGGGGAAGAAGCCCATCAAGCAGACTCCCAGAAGATTCGCACCAGAAATCCTCTCAAAGATTAAAGCGGAAGTCGAAAGACTTCTTCGGTGTAAATTCATTAGGACTACGAGGTATGTCGAATGGATTGTTAATATTGTGCCTGTTATTAAAAAGAATGGTTCTTTAAGGGTATGTATAGATTTTCGTGATCTAAATGCAGCTACTCCTAAAGATGAATATCCTATGCCTGTGGCAGAAATGTTAGTGGACTCAGCCGCAGGCTTCGAATATCTAAGTATGCTAGATGGATATTCATGGTATAATCAAATTTTCATTGCAGAAGAAGATGTGTCCAAAACAGCTTTTCGTTGCCCTGGGGCAATAGGTACCTATGAATGGGTCGTTATGCCTTTTGGTTTAAAAAATGTTGGGGCAACTTATCAAAGTGCAATGAATTCTATATTTCATGATTTTATAGAAACATTGATGCAGGTGTACATAGATGATATTGTTGTAAAGTCCATTTCAGATGATAGTCATCTTGATCTTCTCAGCCAATCATTCGAAAGAATGAGAAAACATGGCTTAAAGATGAATCCTCTTAAGTGTGCTTTCTTTGTGCAGGCTGGAGATTTCCTGGGCTTCGTAGTCCACAAAAAGGGAATAGAAATTAATCAGAATAAAATGAAGGCTATTATTGAAATAAAGCCTCCATCCACGAAGAAAGAATTGCAATCTCTATTGGGAAAGATAAACTTCTTAAGAAGATTTATCTCTAATTTGAGCGGGCGTACGCAAGGGTTTTCCCCCTTACTTCGACTGAAGCAAGGAAGGTTCGAATGGCATGCTGAACATCAAGAAGCTTTTGAGAAAATCAAGCAATATTTAATGCACCCACCCATCTTGTCCCCCCCAAATGGAAAGAAGCACATGCGCCTGTATATCTCAGCTTCAGATAATACAATAGGTAGCATGTTAGCACAAGAAGATGAAAATGGTATCGAAAGAGCCATTTATTACATAAGTAGAGTACTAAATGATGCAGAGACTAGGTATAGCGCCTTAGAAAAACTCTGCCTTTGTTTATATTTCTCTTGTATCAAACTCAAGTATTATATAAAGCCAGTTGATGTTTACGTTTCATCTCATTTTGATGTTATTAAACATATGCTATCCAAACCAATATTGCATAGTCGAATTGGAAAATGGGCTTTGGCCCTTACTGAATACTCTCTAATCTTTCAACCTCTTAAGGCAATGAAAGGACAAATCGTATCAGATTTTATTGTGGATCATGCAGTGGTTGAAAATCCTCAACAATATGTAGACTTGAAGCCTTGGAAGTTGTACTTCGATGGTGTGACACATAAAGAGGGGAGTGGCGTTGGTATTCTCTTCATTTCTCCTGATGGAATTCCAACAACGCTCAAGTATAAAATTGAAGGCCCTCTATGTTCCAATAATGAAGCTGAATACGAAGCATTAATTGCTGGACTTGAAGCCTTGTTGGAATTGAGGGCAACTAGAGTCAAAATTAAAGGAGACTCAGAATTAGTGATAAAGCAACTGACGAAAGAATACAAATGTATCAAAGAGAATTTGATCATGTATTTTGTCATAGCAAATAGGCTACTTAAAAAATTTGAATATGTGGATTTAAAACACGTATCAAGGGTAAACAATCAAGAAGCAAATGATTTGGCACAGTTAGCCTCAGGATACAAAGTATCAAAAGAAAAATTAGAAGAATTGATCGAGGTAAGAGGCAAATCAATGGCCACAAAATTATCCCCAAGTGATCTGGAGAACACACAATTAGGCTTCGCCAACGAAGAGGAATTTGAAGTCTTAAATATAGATTCCTTAGCAGACACGGATTGGAGGAGTCCAATTGTAAACTACTTGAGAGATCCTTCGACAGATACAGATAGAATGGTGAAATATAGAGCCTTATCATACTTCTTGATGGGAAACGAATTGTTTAAGAAAACCCCTGAAGAAGTCTCCCCAAAGTGGCAGAAGCTGACATGGTCTGCCCATGTCAAGTGACACGGCCGTGTAAGCTGGTGCGGACAGAAATTCTGATTTTTCTATTTTGATATTTTTAAAGTACCAGGGGCATTTTGGGTGTTCTGTCTTGGACCTGAAAACCTAGAACAGATTAAAAGTGATTTTGAGACAAGGAGAAGGCACTTTTTGCAGAATACGATAGAATTCCAGAGAGAGGAGAAGATAGCTTCATCAAGGGTTTCGGAGACGGAGAGATTCAACGGTGGACACCATTGAAGATCAAAGTTTCCACTCATCTTTGTATTGTCTAAACTCTTTGATTTGTGTTTCTTGAATATTATGAGAGGCTAAACCCCCCAATGCTAGGGGGTGTCCCTGATTTGATTTATAATAACTCTGGATTTCGTATTTCGTTAATCAAATGTTCGTATTATTCAATTTGATTGTATAATGTTTTTAATGTTGTCTTTATCGGATCAATAAGGATTGTCCTATGGTTAACAATTTGTAGGACTACGATTGTTAAGGTTTGTATACAATTGAACCGTATAGTTATCACCTAGGACTAGGGATACCGTATGGTTATTTAGAAATTCTTGATTAATCACAAATTTGGTTTTCTCCTATGTCTCTAAGGACTTAGGTAATAGGATTATAAACCAAAAGGTTTTCACTAAGGACTTAGGGAAAACATCCTTAAGAATAAATAATTGAATTCTATGAACTTGTTAAAGAGATCTGAATCCAGAGGAGTTATAGAGTAAATCACACACCTTACCTTGGCATTTTTCTCATATTATAAAAAGTTCAACTTTAATTCTAGCTTATTTGTATTGTTTCAACTTATTTCATTGATAATCAAAAACACCCTCATGCTCTTTTGTTTAATTGACTCATTATAATAACTTGTATTTCCTACGTAGTCCTCGAGATCGATACTTGGGGTAAAACCCATTATAACTACATCGGTAAAAATAGTACACTTGTTATTTTTCCGATTAGTGACTGCTGCCGAAGATACCTATAACTCCACTGTAGCCCAGCTTAAGTTGAAGAATCCTGGGGTAGATCTGGTAACCTAAGGAACAGGCCCTTACCACCGAGTGGAGGGAGACCAGATCGTCTCCCCGGAATTCAGTGTCGGTGGGGAGGAATCTGCAGCTCAGAAGGCCGAGGAGACCCAGATGGATGAAGGTGTTTGAAGTTTTTGTTAAGAGTTTGGCATGCGCGCCATTTGTTACTTTGGTTGTCTTCCAGGGGGGATGCCCCCCATTTTTTCTTTGTAAAGATATTCACCGGCTCGGCCTTCATGGCCGTTAGTCGGACACATTTTCGGGCTGCCTGCTCGATGTTTCTTTAATTTGAATTTGCTTTGCTTTGTTTTTTACGCTTCTATTTGCCTCATTTTTTGAAGTTTATGCGCATGCGTTTTGACTCCTTGGGCAGCGTGCGCGTTGTTTCCAAGGGTTATGTAGCCATTTAATGCTTTTGTCAGTTCCCATGCTCCTTTATTCTTTTTCTTTTCCTATAAAAGGAGGTCCGTTGGACCTCTTCTTCTTCATTTTTCTGCAGAAATGGGAGGTGCTGAGGGGAAGAAAGTTTCTAAGGTTTGTTGCTCTCGTGGAGTCAAGGAAACGAAGAAGAAGAAAGTCTTTGCTGGGTCCACTTCGCGCTCCCAAGGGGTTCGCAGTTCGAACGCACAGGCTCAGTCTTCGGGGGTGAGGGTTGTGACTAATGCTGATGGCTCTGAGACGGAGTGGGACGAGGATTGGTTCCAGTATCTTCACTCGGAGGAGTTCATGCGCCAGGCAGAATGATGCGTTTTTATTCATTTTTGCTTTTGTTTGTACTTTGTAACTTGCTTGATTAATGAATAAAGTATCATTGTTGTAGTTTTGCCAATGTATTCGTTAGTAGGAGATTTTGCTCGATTATAACGTGTTGGTCGCCAAGTGTGTGGAACTCTGGTCGACAGCCAAGGACATGTGCCTGGCGGGGGTGAGTCTCAGGCTTCGTTGTGTTGAGGTCCGAGTCTCATGGCGTGAACGATCCCTTCGCGAGCAGGGTGTTCTGTCGTCGTGGTACTTGCTTACAACGGGGTGCTCGGCATTCGTGCTCCCCGAAGGACAAGGAGTCCGCTCGATTAAGGGAGTGGGTTGCTGTCGTTGTGTTTCATTATGAGGTGTTAGGCTTGTACCCGGGCCGCACCTATGATCTGAGCGTCTCTAGCTCTTAGCTGTAGTACTGCTTGAGTTTTTCGGCGTTCCAAGGTCGAGCGAGTTCTACTCCTTGTAGGTTTTCTAAGTAGTATGCCTCGTTTTCGCTCTTTGCTCGGACACGATAGGGGCCTTCCTAGTTTGCGGCTAGCTTGCCTTCGCGAGAATCTTTGTGGTTTCTCTTGAGAACTTGACTGTCCATTTCAAATTCTTGTCTAATGACTTTTGTGTCATGTCTCAGAGCGATTTTCTGCTTGAGCGAAACTTCGCGCAGAGCAGCACCCATTCGGATTTCTTCGACCAGATCGAGCTCCTCTCGGACGGCTTCTCTGTTAGTCTCCTCCTCAAGGGGTTATTCGGTACGTCTGGTGGGCACGTGTATCTCGACGGGGATTACGTCCTTCGTCCCGTATGTAAGTCGGAAGGGGGTCTCTCCGGTAGTAGAATGGGGGTGGTTCGGTAAGCCTAGAGGACGTTGTGTAGTTCCTCGACCCGTCCTTTTTTGATTTCGTCCAACCTCCTTTTGAGGCCTCTTAGGATCACTCTGTTAGCGGCATCGGCCTGCCCATTTGTCTGGGGATGCTCGACCGACGCGAAGTGCTGTTTTGTTCCTAATTTTCCGACGAATTCTTGGAAATATTTGTCAGTGAACTGGGTGCCGTTGTCGGTGATGATGGCCAGGGGCACTTTGAACCAAGCGAGGATGTTTCTTTTATAGAAACGCAGTACGTTCAAGGATGTGATTTTAGCCAATGGTTCGGCTACGATCTATTTAGTGAAGTAGTCAACAGCGACTATGAGGTATTTGTTTTGGTTGCTTCCCGATCACGAACGGTCCAAGGAGGTCCATGCCCCACCACGCGAACGGCCAGGGGGGATAAGGACTTAAGCTCGTTGGGGGTGCGAGGTGCATGTCCCTGAAACGCTGGCATTTGTCACATCTCTTTACGTATTCCTTTGCGTCGTGTTGCATGGTGGGCCAGTAGTATCCTTCCCGTAGGGCTTTCCTGGCGAGGGATCTACCTCCCAGGTGCTGGGAGTTAATTCCTTCGTGTATTTCCCGAAGTACATGAGGGGTCATGCCTTCGTCAACGCATTTAAGGAGGGGGGTGGAGAATCCTCGTCGATATAATCAATTTTCGACCAGGACGTACGAGCAAGCCCTTCTTCTGATAATGGCGGCTTCCTTAGGATCATCTGGTAGGAGTTCGTTCGTCTGATAGTTGTATACAGGGGTCATCCAGTAGGACGCGTCTCCGATCGCGTTTACGTGCGTTATTCCGGTCGGAGATTCGGTGTTGGGTCTGGGTAATATTTCTTGGATCACTGACTTGTTACCCCCAATTTTCCTTGTGCTGGCTAGTTTTGATAGAACATCTGCCCGGGCATTGTGTTCTCTTGGAATATGCTTTACTTTGGCATTCTTGAACCGGGCCATTCTTTTGCGCACCAGGCTTAGGTATTCAGCGAGATGGTCGCTTTTGACTTGATATTCACCCGAGATATGGGATGCTACCAGCTTGGAGTCGGTGAATACTTCGATCTCCTCGGCTTCGAGGTCGTCGGCAAGACGTAATCCTGCGAGAAGTGCCTCGTATTCTGCTTGGTTGTTGGAGGTGGGAAAAGATAGGGAAAGCGATACTTCTATCAGGGTCCCTTCTCCGTTTTCTAGGATAATACATGCCCCGCTTCCAGACGGACTCGAAGCTCCGTCCACATACAAGGTCCACTTCTTGGCGTCGCAGGCCGATGTCTCGGGGAAAGCCATCTCGGCCACGAAGTCCGCTAGAACTTGTGCTTTAAGAGTTTTCTTTCCTTCGTACTTTATGCCGAATTCTGAAAGTTCTAGCGACCAGTGGAGCATCCTTCCGGTCATGTCGGGACGTCCGAGCAATTGCTTTATAGGTTGCTCGGTACGCACGACTATGGTGTGTGCCAGGAAGTAGTGCCTTAATCTCCTGGCTGCATTGATTAGTGCGAGTGAGACTTTCTCGATTTGTTGGTATCTGACCTCGGGGACCTGGAGTGCTTTGCTCGTGAAATAGATGGGTCTCTGTCCTTCTAGTGTCTCTCGGATGAGGGCGGCGCTAACCGCTTCGGTGGCGACGGCTAGGTATAGGTAAAGGATTTCTCCGACGTTGGGCCTCAAGAGGACAGGTGGGCACGAGAGGACTTGTTTGAGATGGGAGAGGGCACGTTCACATTCGTCTGTCCATTCGAACGTAGCTTCCTTTCGTAGAAGTTTGAAGAGGGGGAGAGCGTGCTGGGCAAATTTGGCCACGAATCTAGACAGTGAAGTGAGCATTCCGTTCAAGGATTGGATAGATTTTTTCGAGTTCAGCGTAGGGAAGTCCGAGAAGGCCCTGCATTTTTCCGGATTCGCTTTAATCCCTCTTTCTGTTAAGTAGAAACCGAGGAATTTACAAGCTTGGACTCCGAAAGTGCATTTTTCGGGGTTAAATCTCATTTTGCATTTCCGGGCCTGTTCGAAGACTTTTTGAGATGGATGGCGTGATCGGTTTCCTCTTGGGATTTGACGATCATGTCATCCATGTATACCTCGAGCATATCACCTATTTTCGTTCGAAATACTTTGTTCATCATCCGCTGGTACGTTGCCCCATCATTTTTTAGGCCGAAGGGCATTACGTTGTAGTAATAGTTGCCCGATTCGGTCATGAAAGTCGTATATTCTTTGTCCGTTTTAGACATGGGTATTTGGTTGTATCCAGAATACGCGTCCATAAATGATAGTAATTTAAAGCCGGCGGAATTATCTACTAATTTATCTATGTTCGGTAAAGGATAACCATCTTTTGGGCAAGCCCTATTAAGATCGGTGTAGTCAACGCACATGCGCCGTTTTCCATTGGATTTTTTCACAAGTACAACGTTGGAGAGCTAAGTAGTATACTTGGCTTCCGATATGAACTTAGCTTCTAAGAGGTCCCTAACAGCTAGTTTGGCAGCGGCCGTTTTTTCTGGGGACTACTTTCTTCTCCTCTAAGCGACGGCTTTACAGGTCGGATCGATCGTTAGGTGATGGCAAGCTACTTCTAGATCGAGGCCGGGCATTTCAACTGCGCTCCAGGCAAATAAGTCGGTATTCTCTCTGAGGCAGGCCTTGAGTAGTTTTCTGGCCAGCTCGGGTAGATCTGTCCCGATCTTGACTCCCTTAGTTGGATCTTCCCCGAGGGCTATCAGCTCGAAATCTCCGTCCGGGATTGGTCGTAGACCCTCCTCTGATTTCTTCGTGTCTGCTTTCCCCTCGGATTCTTTACGAAAGCGACTGTCTAGGTCGACGGTGTCGATGTGCGGCATTGACTTGATGGACTCGGAGCCCGCGTTGGTCGTTGCTTTGTCTTGAGAAGCTATTTTTATCGAGTTGAGGCCTTTGGCGGATGCTTCGAAACATCTCCTGGCCGCTTCGATGTCTCCGTGGAGCGTGGCAACTTTCCCTTTAGCTGTGTAATACTTGAGTTTGAGGTGAATGGTCGAGGGGACTGCAATTAGTTCGGCCAACATGGATCGTCCCAAGATGCATTGGTATATTGAGGGGTAGTCGATGACCAGGAACTGGACTTTTACGGCCCTTGCATTTTCGGCTGACCCAACTGAGACAATAAGTTTAACGAATCCTCACGGTCTCGTCACGATTCCATTGAAGCCTTGTAGGTCAGAGCCTACGTAGGGCGTGAGGTGGCGGTCGTCCAGCTGTAACGTTTTGAATAGCTGGGAGTACATAATGTCTACCGAACTTACTTGATCGACCAAAATACGGCATACGTCGAAGTTAGCCATTCGAGCTCGGATGAGGAAAGGGATGGTGGCATTGGGAGATCCACCCGGCAGTTCTTCCCGATAGAACGCAATGGGGGAGGAGCCGCTCTTGGCGAGGTCGAGAGTAGCGGCTTTGCTCGAGTTCGCTGAAATGAGCTCGTCGATCTTTCGTTTTACAGATCCGACGGTTAGTTTGCTGAATCCTCCTCCAGAGATGACCATGGCGGAAGGGGAGAACTCCCATGGGTTGTGAGAAGAGAGGGGAGAGGACATCTTTGCCCAGTCAGGGAGGTAAAAGTCCTCTAGTCTGGTGATACTCATGGTGATAAATATGCAAACATAAACAAATTAAAATATGTCCTACCTAGCAAAATCATCGCTTCCCCCTCTGTCTCGCATTCAAGGATAGCCTTGGTGTTTATGTACCGAGCGGCAAAGAGGGGCTGATCGTTCTCATTGTACAATGGATCCCCTTTAGGCAACATGCACATCCCCGGCGTAAAACCATCAACATATGCGATGATTTTCCGATATGCCGCCAAGTCGCGGTCACTAAGGTCCTCGTCACGGAAAATATAAGACTCCGTCTCCAACTGGAAGTGGTCATACTGCCACTCTAAAGGAAACCGAGGAGAAGACCCCCTCTTCTTTTCCCCGTCCTCTACGTAGTCAACAATTTCAAATAGGTGCTCCTCGGTATCACGAGTGAGGGGATTCACAATGAAGAATCGGTTTTTAAATTGTTTAATAGAGTCCTGATAAATCGCGAACAGCGTCTTCGGCTGCTTGAAGAACACCCAACTATACTTCCTGTCGGCGTCACGCAGCCATTGTAGATGGAAGACTTGGAGGAACAAATTTAGAGTGGGCACAACGTCCAGGTAGCCGCACATGATCTCAAAAGCCCGGAGGAAGGCAATGGCATTGAATGGAGTTGAGACGGGGAAAACTGCGGCCAGTTAAAGACATTCATTTGCAGGTTCGTGAAGGGGAGCCGCATCCCAGCCTCCTTAAAAGAAAACTCATACATCGCGAAGCGACTACCCGAGTAAACCGAACATATCCTATTGTCCAATTTTGGTGTAAAAGCCATCCACAATGGCTTCATCCCCGGGTCAAGGTCCTCGACAATGTTGAAGGCCTCGTTTGGATGCGCCGCGATGCTATGGTCAGAGGACCAGCCACCACCCAGTCTTCCAACCTCCTCGGTTTCACCACCTCGACATAAGGGACCTCCTAATTGACGGGAGGGCCGTCATTATAGTGGCTTTGCCTGAAATCCCGCGCTCAATATCCTCCCGAGCGTCGTCGGCCATTTACCAGAAAAGTAGAGGAAATAGTGAATTTGACTGATCAAATCCACCCTTCCACCGCAGGTCAAGTGAAAGGACGAGGAGGACTAGCGACACGAGGGAAATCGTGCAACGATTTCAAGACGCTCGGACATTCATGTAAAACCTAACAGTTATCCTCAGCGTATTTAAAAGGTGCTCGGGACGTTCATGGGGAGCCCATAGTTATCCCCCACTAATTAAAAGAATGCTCAGTATGTTCATGGGGATTTCACCAGCTATCCCCTGCAAATTTAAGAGACACTCGGAAGAATCACGCTTTCATTTAATTGTTTCCTCGGCTCACTCACGATACGCTCGGCAAAGGCATATGGATAACGCTTGCATATTCATATCCTATCCAGCAAATTCATCACTAAACTACCTAACCTCCTAGAAAAACCCTACAAAAACGTTCAAATCAACAGAGTTACGAGAAGAAAGTAGGGAGCTACTTACTTAGCGAAGAAAAAACGTTAACTGTAGTTGAAATTTGAAGAAGGATCGTTGAACCCGAAAGCACGAAGACAGCAGAGAGCTTAGAGAGTTTTTGCAAATAGTTGCAAATGATTTTCCTTTCCCTCATTTATATAGCAAGGATACGGGGAAATGCGAAGGGCGTCATCACTGCCTAGGCCAAAGGGCGGCTCTAGGCAATGATGCCATTTCAGACAACTGCCACGTGTCATCCAGTTTCTGAAATTCCATTAGTTGACACGATTCTTGACATTCCAAAACCAACGATTCACCATCCTTTGTTTAACACCCTTCACCTCCTCGGCTGAAATACGGACACAAAATCGCCGAGGACGCCTTCAGACTTATGTGGGGCACAAAGACTCCCCGCGAGCATACACTCGGCTGAACATCTCAGCGGAAGGTGAAAATTCCCCGCGAGCACCGCTTCGGCCACACATCTGATAAAGTCATTTGCTCCTAACCGGAACAACGACTTGGGGGGCTCCTGTTCTGGTCTGGGCCGAGCAGGCCCATCGCTTACATTAGGGTCGAGCAGGCCCAATCCCTTACCCAGGCCGAACATGCCCAATCACTCAAGGCCCAATAATGCTTCTAGTAGCCGTTATGAAGTCAACTCCACGTAAGACCATGTGGTCAAACCAATTGCTAGGGATTCGGGTAACTACCTCTGAACCTACGCCATGCTCATCTAGAAAGCGAAGCCACATGCTGACTAGGCCCTAACACAGGGGGTTCTGGCAGTTTCCTAGCATGTGGGCCTCCAATTGATCTGGCTCAATTAGGGAATCTTGGCCCAGCGCTGGGGCTATAAATACCCTCTTTCACTAGAGGGTCAGGTAACATTCATTCTTTCCTATTCTACCTTGTACTTGCTCTCTCTCATATTGCTTTCTCACTTTGGCATTGTAGTACCTTGCAGGTACATCCCCTAGTTTTTCAAGTCCACCGCAGCTAACCGTGACGATTGACTCTAATCAGGTAAGATCAATGATCATTCAAAAATACACATCGGTTTAACAATAGAGACTAAAACTACGTGCATAATAATTTTGTGGGAACCAAAACATGTCATTTTTTTAATAGGGACCAAAAACAAGATTCGATAATTTTATAGGGTCCAAAAACATACTTAACCTGTAATTAGTCATTATGAATTGCATCAACCCAATTTTCATCAAATTAATTTGGTATAGTCTATATATATATATATATATATATATATATATATATATATATATATATATATATATATATATATATATATATATATATATATATATATATATATATATATATATATATATATATATATATATATATATATATATATATATATATATATATCAAATTAATTGTATCAATTAATAAAGAGAATGAGCCATATTTACACAATCCTCTTGTATCTAGATATTTCCTTTATAAATAATACATTAGTTAGATAAGACTAATCAACTGAATTTGTGATGAAACATTATTGAGTTCCACGATATAAATCCAAAACTCACTCAAAAAATTGAAATCACAAGTCTTAGATGATGAAATGCATTCCTTGATGTTTTGTTTTTAACAAATAACAATTAACAAAAGATTATTTACAAATTACAGCTCAAAGTTTCATGTGATTAATGTAGGAGTATTTCCAACAGGAGTTCTTGTTAAATCAAGAGTAATAAAAAAAACCCCTTTTTACATGTGCATAGGAAAGTTATGAAAATACTAGTGTTACACTGTATTCACCTTTTCTTTTGCGAATTTAATTGGTATTTTTCTGAATAAATAGTATTCTTTCTATCAACATTTGTGAAATAAACTATTGCTTACATTATAAACCCTTTATGAACTTACATATTAGATTCATACTACATGATTGTTTCTTAAGCCGCGAGAATGATTGCAAGATAACCAAATTAACATGGACTGAGCCCTTATCCCTCCATACTCATTTGCGACCACCTCACATTCAAGCTTCCCTTTTAGGTCTGTTGCGGCCACGTGGAAGGACAGGTTCTTCTTGTAAATAAGTTTCTGCGTCATCATCATAGTCCTCTTCTTCCTCTTCGTCAATTTCCATGATAGCTTCATTTATTGCCATCTGGTATTGAAAAAACATGTCACAGAATCAGGCAAAACCGAAGACAGCTGACAAATATTTGCAAAAGAGGTTAGTAAGAGTTTACAATTTTCCAAATACACAATTGATTAAAAATTAGAATGTGCGAATAGACGCGCATGAAGATTAGATGTTCCTTATTGAGCTGGTAAATAGAATCACACACACACAACACAAGCATGTTACAACATGGCAGGCACTAGTGAGTCAACTGTTTCAGTTCATATGAGGGTAAATGCAGGTACATCAGATATTCATTGAGATAACTGATAAAACATTTGTATGGACTAAAGGTACAATCAAACAATTCTCTATTCACCAAAACGTAAGCGAAATTTTCAACCATCTCTCAAGTTATGATGAAAAACTATCAACTATCAACTATCTTGGCATATGGAAATCAAAATTACCGTAATTGGAAAAAAAAATCTACTGAGCAACTCTACAAAAGTGAACTCGTTCCAAAAATTGAAATTGTAAGAAAAATGTTAAAACGAACTTAGTTACGGATCCAATAAGAGTGTAGAATTGATTTTGACATGTCTAGTTTCTCTAAGTAGAATTGATTTTAACTTCATAATTGATTAAACTTTAAGCTAGTATTTGTAGTTTTTGGGTTTAAACGTAACTTTTACACGAATATATGCAAAATAAATCCATTTATCTTCAACTCATTTTTAGACCAAATCAAGTTTACAAAATCAATTCGTATAAAATCAGTTTTCATCACCACAGAAACAAACACACCCTAAGGGTATATTTGGATTTGTGCTAAGGGATGAAATGAAATGGTAAATAATGAAACTCAATTGTTTGGATTTGCAAATATGTATGCCGTGGAATGGAACAATTCCATCCAATCCTCCATTTTTTGTTTCATCCAACTTGACTTGTATGTATGGAATGAAATAAAACATTTTTAATAAAATATTCAAACAATGGAATGGAATTTATATTATATTTATGTTCTATTTCGCTCTGTTCCGTTATTCCTATCAATACATAGTCTAAGAATAAGTTGATTCAATGTGATATGATAAGGTGGAGTCCACTTGAGCCACTTATTATATGTTGCCCATTGAAGGTACTCTAGATTAAGTAATTCTTATAATAATAAAAAATACTATTATTCATAATGATAATGTTGTTGTTCTTTTAATTCGGAAGATAATTTTCCTAATATGACTAGTTTCAAATTTCAATTTTGTAAAAAAAAAAAAAAAAAACAGTAACATGCTCATTCAACCAGATACAACATTACTTGTATGTAAGTGATTCCAATAACGCAATTGTGTAAAACCCGGTTGAGGAATTTCATCAAACACGTGGAAGACACAAACAAACAAACAAGCAGTGAACAAGATAACACCGATTTTGGTTTATGAAATTACCTCTTCGTAGTAATCTTGGTCGAGCTTCTCGCCAATTCGGAGGGCAGTGAAGATGGTAACAGCGAGGAGAGAAAGAGGAAGCGCAATCGCGAAAGCGTAGCTACTGGCGCTTGCGCCGGCGCGTGTGACCACCGTAGCGCGTCTTGGTTTCCGGTAAGTGGTGCGGAGAAGAGGCGGAGAGATGGGGTAAGGTGGGGCCTTGAAGGAAGGGAATATGAAGGTGGGAGTGTGAGGGATTGGGTTAGAGAGAAGAAATGAAGTGGCCATGGATTATAGTGTGAATGATGGATTGGTTCGTGTTTCTAATGTTCTTGTTATTGTTACTGTTGTGTTTGGGGTTTGTTTGTTTTGAGAGAATAAGGAAAGAAATATTTCAGTTCCACTGTTTGGTATATAACACAAGTGAAATGATATCGTTATTCTACACTATCTTTAATCTCTTTTAATTTTATATTTTAGAAATTCAATATTTGACTTCTTAAAACATATTTATTCCCGTATTTTCAAATTCATTTATAATCACGTTAATATGATTGTTAATATGATTATAGTCTTACAAATTTCAATTTGGACAAAGTTTAGTAAAATAATAGGAATTTCACTTTTAAAAATTGAAAATGTGATTTCACGAGTTCAACTTGTGTTTTTAGTTATGCAAAGTTATCAACTAAGTTTTTTAACGAGATTAAGTTTATGATTGGTAATTTGGTGGGTCATCGTTGTCGCACATTTAAGATCATTTTCACAACAATTTTAAAGGGTATTATTCATTCTACCTCATGTCTTACTCACACACCACGACAAAATTTCAAAAATGCTCTTAGAATCTGGAAACAAATCTTCGAATGCACCAAACACAACAAATTCTCTCTGAAGCACGCCAAATCAAGCTCCAAATAAATCAAGATATTGAAATCTGGATCAAGTATCTCCTATCACTATCCTCCTCAGAGATGTTAATGGGACATTTGTGGTCTATGATGAGCATCTCATGTTAGAAGATGTACATAGCATGTCAGATCCTCGCCCATGGAGTATGGTATACGGTTACATAGTTTTATAGAGTGACATATCCATTACATGACACCATATGCAGGAGATTTCACCATTTTAGTTCATCAAGAGATATTAAAATAAAAACAGAGTCAATGGCAGACCTTGTCGTGGATGTATTGTCTATATGTCATCATATTGTAACTATTGGGAGAGGTAATAGCTAGAAAAGTGTTTTTGGAAGGCATGCCTCAGATGGCCACTCTACAGACTATCTTTGTAGAGGTGCAACATGCATTGTATTATAGAAGAAAGATAAGGAACAAGGGTGTTAGATATATCGAATAGTTATATTTTAATTTGTATTTTGATATTAACAATTTTAAAAATTTATATGAATTATATTTTATGAACACTGGTTACCAACATTTTTGTTTTACAATTTGATCTTCTAAATGAAGGATTATATGAATGATCTATTATGAATATAATTTATAAATGACTTATAATGTCTCATTTATTAAGAAAATTTCTTTGGCCACCTCCCTATGGGGGTCACCCCAGCGAAAATCCCAAAATACCCCTGCTTCGGAAATGAACTTCCGAAGCGCTTTTTTTTAAAAAAAATTTCCTTATTTCGGAAGTGCATCTCCGAAAACACCTCATGGGGGGTGTCTGCGGAGATGAACTTCCGAAAACACCTTTGTTCAGATTTTGGGGGGTTTCGGAAGTTCATTTCTGAATTATGCAGAAACTGTGTTTTTTTTTATGTTTTATCTAAAACAGTCTCGCATTTTAATTAAACGTAAACGCCAAATAAAATAAGCAATAGATAAACTGAAAATACTAATATGATAAATAAACAAAAAAAATACTAATCCGATGAAAATAATATATACAAACCGAAAAAAATAAAAATAGTGTGCTAAAGATACAATCCGATAACAAAAAATATATAAACCCGACCACTACTGGGTGTGCCTAAACCTCTCGCCTTGAGACCTCCTCTGCCGCGTGTATGTCGCCGCACGGCCCGCATCAGTGACGATCATCTCCATCACGGCGACTGCCTCTGGACCGCCCCACTCCACGATACCTCGATCCAACGCGTCCTGCCCAATCATCGATATCCGCTGGCAGATCGGCATGAGATCAATGGCGTGATCATCCTCGGCCTGCTGGTTTTCCAGGATCTCCTCGTGTGCTGGCCTAGGAGCGCTGGGAATGTCGGGTCTCAGAAGAGGATGTGACACCTGGTAGAACCATGTGACGTATCCCTCCTCACTGTGCCAGTCCTGGGTGACCCGAGTGAGACGGTACTCCAGCGGTACCACATGATCCTCCCAATGCTCCCATATGACAGTGAGCTGCACTCGGGTCACAGTGTCGGGAGCAGCCTCAAAGGGTGACCTGGGTATCCGCTGCACGAATCCGAACTGACGCATGCACCGCTCAGGGAGATATCGAACCATGATGCCGGTCCCACAAGCCAACCAGCCAGAATAAAGTGCAATGCCGTCAAAGGGGACAATCTGAGCGTAGTCGATGAACGGCCTCCAGGTGACGTCGTCGTGCAGAGTGCGGTCCAGGTATCCACGGTATGGTCCCACCGCATCGTTCCCCCTCTGGAGATCGTATCTGGCGGCCCTGGGCAAGGCGTCCACGTACGCAGGATCGAGGTGGTAGCCGTGGATGCGGGAGAAGTAGGAGATGATCCAGCTCTGAAACAGAAACAAGATAATGTATTAAAATTAAATACGAAACATATATAAATAAATAAATACGATAATGTATTAAAATAAAACGTACCGTAAGCAGTGTGCAGGATTCGACCAACTGCCTCGTCCTCCAGTTGGAGGCCTCATTCAGCTTCTGGTAGAGATATGCCAGAGTAGCTGACCCCCAGTTCCACTGGTGAACGGTATCCAGGTCCTTGAAATAGCGGAGGTAGGCCACGTCGACGTACCTGGCACTCTTGTCCACAAAGCATGCAGCGCCTACCACATGCATGTACCAGCACCGGAGTGCGCAGGCGCGGTGGTACTCCCTGAATAGGTCGTTACCCTCCTGCTCGGCCTCGGCCGCCGCGTCCAGGTGGAACTCAAAATAGAGGCTCAGTGTGTTGAACCGGACATGACACCCAGAAGTCGAGACGCACTCCAGGTGAGCAACCTCGTGCGGCATGCCCGAATAGTGCATCATCCACTCAATGGCCTCGACCCTCTGGATCCTGGAGTGGTCCAACAGCCACCCCCTGATGGGCAGGTGGAGAAGACACTGGACGTCATGCAAGGTGATCGTCAACTCCCCCACCGGCAAGTGGAAAGAAGACGTCTCCTTGTGCCAGCGCTCCACAAATGCCCCCTGCATGCCGGTGCTGATGGTGGTGTACCCGGTCATGCAGAGCCCGCTAAGCCCTGAACCTCGCACATGGTCGTTAAACCACTGAGCTGCTGGTTTAAACAGACCGAAAATCTTCCTGGAGTGGTTCACCATTTTCAATGGCTCTCTCTCCTGTTACAAAAAAAAACAAATAAGCGAGAAATAAACGGTAAAATTATAAAAAATGGTGACAAATAAACGGCTAAGTTAAAAAAAATACCTCTCCCTCCCAGATCCGCCGAGCGACGTGATCCTGGTAGTGAATCAGCAGGGAAGTGTCAAAAGGCCCTCCCGGATAGCTATCCACCTCCTGCTCCTCCTGCTCCTCCTCCTCCCCGACTGGAGGGTCAACATCCGGTATCACCTCCTCCTCATCCTCATCCTCATCCTCCTCCTCTCGCTGGCGGGAAGAAGATACCCGAGCCAGCCTACTCCTAGAGTCTGAAGCAGATGAACTCTCCACCAAGTCCTGTGGAACGCGCACACGGCGTCCCCGGCCCCGCCCGCGTGTCGACGCCAGCTGCGCCGCCGCCCGCTCGCGTCTAGCCGACGCAGTCTGGGACTCCCTGCCCTGTCTGATGCGTGCTGGCTGGTTGCCTGACATGTTCCTGTAAACAATCGAAATCGATTAATATGCGAGACAAATGAAAAAACAAAAAAAAATGCACTTCTGATACAGTTCGGAAGTTCATTTCCGAAACTGGGATGGAGGTGTTTTCGGAAATGAACTTCCGAAACACCCCTGCGCAGAGCTTTTCTGCAACCTACAATGGCAGATCCCAAAATCAAAATTCAAACCTATGTATACACATTCTAAACATCCTAAATATCACTATAAACCTAACCTAATACATTTTTTGCTATTTGTAAACACCCTAATATACATTTTAATCATAGATCTTAAAATCAAAATGCTTACCTATTCAATAGATTGGAGGACTTTAGAATGTAATAGAGCAAGTAGATGGAGCCTTTGAGGTAGCTTGGAACTGGTTTGCACAAAAATCTCTTTGGGGTTGAGTTTGAAGAAGATTAGGGTAAATGATTTGGGGGAGGGGGCTGTTTTGCTTAATCTGCAAAACGCGCAGTATTTCAGAAATGAACTTCCGAAATGGTGTTTTCGGAAGTGCATTTCCGAAATAAGTCAAATTTTTAAAAAAAAAAAAAAAGGCGCTTTCGGAGATGCATCTCCGAAAACACCTTTTTCCTGGATTTCGGAAGTTCATTTCCGAAGTCAGGGGTATTCTGGGTTTTTCACCAGAGGTGGACTAGAAGGTAGGGAGGTGGCCAAAGAAAAATTCTTTATTAATTATGAAAATTTTCTTCAAAGTTATTATCAAAAGGGGTGCAAATACTTTTTTGGGATTTGCCCGCATTTTGAAATTTGGGTTCAATACATTGTTATAAAATCAAAATTGTGTGGGGATTATGGTATATCAGAGATTGAAATCCAAACTTTTTTCAAGAAAAATGATATCTCTGGTAAAATGATTTTGTTGTAAAACAGGTGTGTCTAGATTTCAATCTTCTGACGCTACGAATGAAGGATGTTCCATTTCTTCATTCCAACCACTTCCCTCCCTAGAAATCTAGAATAACTATTTTGGCGATGAAACTGAACCATAAGCAACAAATAACTAAGCTGATTTCTTACAAGTACTTGGACCAAGTAAACAATAAAATAATAAACAAATATTTCAGATTATCACTGTTCTTTAATAGCTTCATACATTAGCACAAGTCTCATAATACATAATCAATAGGATGTCATATAAAATACTATTATCCTATCAACATATATTGTGGAAAAAAAGCACAAAATAGAACTCAATGATAGCACTCTATACAGAAACAAGATATGACATATCAACCTATGGAGTATGGAAGGAGAAGAAAGGATGGTCCTGAAATTTATCATGATTCATGAGTGTGAAATGAGGTTACTATCTTCTACTACTCCTGGAGGAGACTGCGGCGGTACGGCCGATTCTTGAAATACAGAAGATTGAAGATCCAGAATCCTCCTTGCAGTTGCTTGAGATTCTTTGATTCTTCCGATTTTTCTAGAAGGGTGGGATATAGAGGCAACAGCTCTTGTTGAATTGCTACTCTCAATTGAATGCAGGAACTTGTCTTTTGAAAGTGTTGGCGCTGATGCAATGATGGAGCTAAATACTCCGGATTCCCTCAAACTTTGTATTATGACCTGAAGAAGAGTTCGTCAAGAAATGTAAAATATGTAGAAATAGATATGGCAATAGCTTTATCTCTAACACAATACAGCAGTGCTATAGCGCCAAGCGCCTCTATGTCTGCTATTTGACAAAATTTTGCTATTTGACGGAACGAAAGCTATTTGTTTAAATTCAGCTATATCATAGCTCTGTAACGCCACTATTTAACAGTATCTCTAACAAACCGAGTCATTGGGACCAGTGTAGTCAAGATCGAGTGTTGGATCATATGATCTTAGATGCTAAGGATCCTCAGATTGCTATGATCAGAGAAAGATCGTTTTCATCGCCGGTGTGGTTAAGATCGAGCTTTTTGAAGCAAGATCGTAAAAAAAATAGTGGTTTTTTTGTGTGTATAGGTTTGTATGAAATTACCCTTTTTCTCTTTGGTAGGATCTTACGTGACGTGCTAATGATCTGAGTTTTACAATCTTTCACAAGCCGACCGATCCTACTAAAGATCTCGTGCTTGTCTACATTGATTTTGACAACGTTAACTAACTTATCACTTACCATGGGAGCGTATATGCGGGTCAATATTCCTTTCCTCAACAGTTTGATCTTCAGCTCTTTATCACCCCACACAACATGCTCGTTATACCTGGAACAAGATAAAAGATCAAATGTTTCTCGAAGATCGATAAAATAATGGTTAAAATACGTAAGAGAGTATAAATGAATATAAATTGATATTTGATGTTAGCATACCACTTCAACATTTCTTCTTCAGTTGCGGTTGAAGCAATAATAAATGCCTGAAATTGATAACAAGGTCCACTTAGCACAACTAAAAGCAATGATGAATGCGTAGAATCGAAAAACTGAAACTTACAGATCTGTCAAATTCCAACATGAAGCATCTTTTGACATCTTCTTTTGTAGGTTTGCAACCACAACGGTCACGTCTAGAAGTTAAATCGGAGAATTTGGCGTATGTGTAATGCAAAACAGCAGCTTCTTCCAATTTGATTTCACTGGCATAATTCAGAAGAATTATCACGATACTAATTAAAAAGATCATGGACGCAAATAACTTGCATATATTGATGATGTATTATACTTTGGGGTTTTCATATAGTTGTGCCATCTGTGTGCACCGTTAGGCCGAAGGTGATCTTGTACTCGTGCAACTGATTTTCCATTACCATAAGTCAGGAAATAGTTTGGATTGCCGCGCACTGAATCTTTGTATGTGCCAAAGTATGTGTCCTTTGGAAGATGGTCGTAATTCTTCTTGAACATCGTTACCTGTTTTGACACATCGAGAGAGAATGCAAACTTTATATCAGAAACGCAGAAAAATTCTGCAGACATCCTACAAATTCAGCCAAACACAAACTCAAAATGTGTTTATAACGGCGATTCTCATCTTACAAGCTAGACTTCTAATACTCTTTAAAGCTTTCGTGACTCACCTCACTAAAGGGCTCTTTGACATCGTCTTTCTCAACACTGCTTTCCTAAGAAAAGAAGACTGATAGCATTAGTTACAGAACTGAAGCTAACAATATCGCTACTTCTCGTCCAGTTCCATAATTCCATGAGTTAAAATGAACATCGTGAAATTAAAAAGGAATTTGAAGATTCTACTCACATAATTAGGAAATATGACCATATCAACATTTCCTGGAACATCAAGAAGCAGTTGCCTTAAAGAATACTCACGAGCACCAGCCGGGTGTATTAATTCGTCTGTATCGAGATGAAGAATCCAGTCCATACCAGCATCCTGATGTTACAGCATGCATGAAATCGCGGTGATCAACAAAATTAGGGAGAAAAAATAAAACGAGAATTTCGGCAATAAAACAATTTTCCGTACCCTTGCCATGACAATGGCGATCTCCATGTTGAGGGATTGCTTCACAAAAAGTTCATAATTGCATGGCTTATAAAAGAAACTTGCCAGCCATGTCTCATTCCAAATACGGCTGATGCAACCAACAATGTGAATAATCAGTACGAAAAAATATCTCTCGCAGAAACTAAAAAAATTACAATTAGAATAACATTACTTATATATGTATCCCGAACAAGGAAAAGAAGTAAAATCTTATGGCAATGAGCATGAACACAGGCAATAAAAGAAGCAGAAGAGTGAATAATTAGAAGCTCTAGAACACTCAGGGATGTCTAAAGTTTTTGAAGGCCATGTGTAGGTTAGATTTCGTTCAACCATGATAAAATAGTTAGAGGCCCTACTTAACCACATTTTAACCGTGACAAAGATTTTATGAGCCCTATTTAGGTTTGGGTTAACCGTGACAAATTTTAGACCTTGTGCGATAACTCGTCTTGCACGCCCTCAAAGACGGATCTGACAACACTATATTTACAAACAGTGAAATTGAGGTTTGGGTTAACCATGACAAATTTTAGACCTTGTGTGATAGCTCGTCTTGTACGCCCTCAAAGACGGATCTGACAACACTATATTTACAAACAGAGAAACTCTAGAGAACACTATTATATAACCATTGCAAAATAATTTCAAAGGATCGGAGTCCGTATAAAAATCGTAAAAGTGATCAACCTCTTAGCTTGTTGTTCTTCCAGCTGCTTTGTTCTATATATAACCTTTACACCCTAGTTAAATAACATAAATCAAATTAGAATAATAGCATTAAGGAAGAGAAAGGAGGAATATGAAATAAATCAAAAGAATTGAATCCTAATACTAAGAACTCTGAAACTTATTGTTCGACTTACTTTCGGACTAACGTATCCAAATATAAATCAGTTTACCTTAAACTATCTTTTAACTAAAATCAAATTTTACAAAATCAATTCAATCAAAATCAATTTTTGCCATCGTGGAACCAAACACACACTGAGTTTATGTTTTTACTTACAGGAATTGATTCCAAGACCTTCGATACTTCAGGAGAAGCAGCCTTCCCCTCCACAAAGAGAAAAAAGTTTGTAACACCGATGACTTTATGATAAAACATCCATGGAAGAATCTGCTCAAGCCCTGCTGATGTACTAGTCGTAACACAGATCTGCAAATCAGGTATATAATACGGATCAACAATGATGAAGTCAATTGAGTACTCGAATTAAAAATGAAGTGTAAAAAGGCTTTCTATGTATAAAATAGCTTAAACATAAGAACAACAAAATATTCTTAGAAACAATCTTCAACAAAAATATCTCAAAATAAACTCAGATCACACGAACCAACAAACACAGATCACACTAATCCAATAAATCACAGATCACATAAACTCAAACTCCAGCACTAAATTCTAATAACATAATATACTCAAAGCTCAACACAACTAAGTCTAAATCTAAAATCTAAATCTCGATAAGATTCAAAAAGATAGAGGGAAATTAACATTTTTCTAATCAAATTGCTCAAAAAGAAGAACAGCAACATAAACAATATTTTCCAAACAACATTCATTATCCTCATCAACTAATTACCACTAAAATTTCAACATCAACCCCATTTACAAACACAGATCATAGAAAACCAATAAAACATAGATCACATGAACTAAAACTCCAGTGCTAATAACATAATTAACTCAAAGTTCAACTCAGATTAGACTAAACCTTAAACCAAAATTACTATAAGATTCGAAAAGATAGTAAAAAAAAACACACTTTATTAATCCAATCGCTCGAAAACAAGAACAGCAGCGGAAACAATATTTCCAGAGCCAGCCTTAATTATCCTCATCTACTAATCACCAACAAAATTTCTACATCAACTCAATTTACAAACACATATCATAGAAAACCAATAAAACATAGATCACATGAACTAAAACTCCAATGCTAATAACATAATTAACTCAAAGTTCAACTCAGATAAGACTAAACCTTAAACCAAAATTACTATATGATTCGAAAAAATAGTTTAAAAAAACACACTTTACTAATCAAATTGCTCGAAAACAAGACCAGCAACAGAAACAATATTTTCAACTCTACATCAACCCCATTTACAAACACAGATCATAGAAAACCAATAAAACATAGATCAAAAGAACTCAAACTCCAGCACTAATAACATACTTTACTCAAAGTTCAACTCACATAAGACTAAATCTTAAACCAAAATTCCTATTTTCAACTCAGATAAGACTAAATCTTAAACCAAAATTCCTATAAGATTCCAAAAGGTAGTTAAAAAATCACACTTTACTAACCGAATAGCTCGAAAACAAGAACAGCAACAAAAACAATATTTTCAGAACTAATAAGAACTAGTCACCAACAAAAAATTCTACATCAACCCAATTTATAAACACAGATCACGTGACCAAAAACATCATAACCAGCTCAATTGATTGAAAAAGTAAAAATGAAGAAACCCTTTTGCTTCATAAATACAACCACAAAAAATAGGCTTAGCCCACATTACAAAGCAAAGAAAAGAAGCAAAAAAACAAACCTTTGGGGTAAGAGAGTCACCAAAGTCAAGTTTCCAGTTATGGTAATAAGGAAAAGAAGGTGAAGAAGAGCGACCAAGGTTAAGGCAATCAGAAGAACGAGAAGTTGAATGAGGAAGAGGTGAAAGAAGAGAAGATTCCATGCCGGGGAAATTATGGGAGCCATGAGGGGACAAAAGGGTGGATGGATCGGTGATGCCGCCACGCCATTGAAGGATGAATGCTATGGTGGCTAAGGAAACGGGGAGGAAGGTGAGGAGGAGGAGGATCTTTGTGGTGAAGGAGTTGGATGAAGAGGAGGAGGATGGGGTTGAACGGAGGGGTGTGTGGAGGTTGTGGTTGTGGTGGTTGGTGATTGGCATGGTGGTGGTTGTGGTGGTGGTGTTTGTGGTTGTGGTGGAAGATGGGATGGAAGTAACCACCAAATCGGGTTACACACGCAACAGCAGCAACAGCAGCAACAACAACAACTCCTCTGTTATGTGACAGTGAGGAGAGTAACAAGGAAACATGGAGTCACATGTCTCATATGTTTGTAATTAACAAATAATTACTTTAAAAATATATTGTTGATATTTACGGTTATTAATTGAGCTAGCTTAAGAAAATTATTTTATACAGTATTATTGTTAAAATTTTATTAATTAGTGCTTTAAAAATTATTATTTATAAATTATAATAAAAAAATATTGTTTATTAAAAAAATGGGTACTATAAATATATATTTATAAATGATGAATATATAATGCAAAAAATTGTATTGAGTATTGCATAGTTTTTTTTTAGAATTTCTCAACCAACCTTATATACTTCTTACGCATTACCGAATTGATTATTTTGTCCTCGTGTTTCTGTAGATGCATATTTGAAAGCATTTTTTTTTGTTTATTGTTGTTATGTTTCGTAGATGCACCTACGGAAGTCTTCCGCATGTGGATCTACGGAATCAGCCCAAACTAGTAAACCAGAACAAAGGCATTTTTAATCATAAAAGACATATTGATTCATTAATTAATCAATATTACAACGAAATTTTAAATAGAAAATTAAGAAAACTAAGAGATCTAAGAAATTACAACGGTTAAAACAATGGCATCTGATCCATGCATCATTGGAATGCAATCCATGTTGAATTTCACTTCATCCCACCAACGTTCCGTTTTTCCGGTCTCAAACGAGGTCCTTATTCTAAGCCTCTGGATCCTTTTGATTTTTTCTCCAGGTTTGTACTCCCCCTCTAAAAAAGACATGATAGTCCTCTTGAGTTGGTCGAAGGAATGGATATTCCAAAACTTCACCGGCACAGGGGGTTTGACGGGAGAGAAAATGACATGATCATCCCTTATGCGGTATTCCGGTTCAGGATCGGGACGCTTCATTGATCTTCGGTGACATCCATTTGGCCTAATGCGAGACATTTTTGTGTTTGTGTTTAGGATTTGTGCTTGTGTGTAATGCAAACCTAGAAATCCCACATTTATAGAAGCCTTTGGAGAATATGGACCACACAATATCTGTCACAGAATGTTCCGTAGATATATCCACGAAAGGGTCATAGATTTCTCTGTTTCGCAGATGCATCTACGGTAGAGACCTATAATTTTCATTGTAATACCCTTCCGTAGATGCATCTACGGAAGTTTCCCTGTTATTTTTTTAGCAGAACAAAAAGCAGTAGGCAGCAGTTTTTGGTAACAAATTTAGGAAACTAGATACAAACACACATAGGAACAAAACGTAAACAATTTGAAACACATAGACACAAACACAAAAATGGATTATATTGCAATGTTATAGAGTGCATATATTACACTTGGAAACTAGATAAATACATGAAAAGAACTGTCGCTGGTTAAATCTATTGGTGGTTCCAATTTTGACTTTTCCGCATTTGAGATTTTATCGATATTCTTCAATCTTTTGAATTCATGCATCTTATCAATAAATACCTTCGCCCACGTCTCATCAAGTTCGGTATGATGAAGATTCCATTCCGGTGACGTAGGTGGTATGGGGCATCCCAGTTTCAAGTAAACTTGTACAAAATGACGCGATTTGGTGAACCATCCAACACATAATACGATTAATTGGATTTGTATGAGGTGCGGTGCGGAAAAAAGGTTTCCGAAAAACCATAATGCGTCAAGTCAATGCATACCATGTCATATGCGCATGCAATAAGATGTCTTATTTCTGAGAATCTCAACCAATGCGAAACCGGTGCGTAGGCGCCCCCTAAGGAACAAGAGCTTCATTTACCTGAAATTCAGACTCTTCTTGCTCCCTTTGATTTGTTGCACCAAAAAGTTTGAGTGTTGGAGTGAAATAAGGTATTGATGATGTAGGGTTTTTAGGGTGTGGAGTATGAAAAGTTTGAAAAATTGAAACAATGGGGGGAGAATTCATTCTGGTTCAAACTATGTCAGGCTCTTCCGTAGATGCATCTACAGAACAATGTGACGCTAAATTTTTCCGTAGATGCATCTACGAAAGCTTCCCTTAAGAGATTTTAATGTGTATTTTTTCCATATACACTAGTTTATTACCCTTCCGTAGATGCATCTATGGAAGGAATAATATTTTTACAAATTATGGGGTGCTTCCGGATGTCCATATACTAAAGATGGAGGCAAAATTGGAATTTTACGTGGTGTGTAAGATAACCTTGGGGTGCAATGAGAAACTTTCTTTTTTATAAGACGATTTCTCAATATACCCCGTGACTCTCTTGTGCACCGAGCAAAATTCCAAAAATGTCCCCAGCTTTCATAGATGTATCTCCGGAAGCATCCTTTTTTTTTTAAAAAAAAATAGTTTTTTTCGTGATGCATCTACGGAAGCATTAAAAGATAGTAGGAGTTGGGATGGGAAAATCAGAATATTCCGTAGATACATTTACGAAACACTCTCTTTTCAACTCCTTTCGTAGATACATCTACGCAATATTTCATGAACTTAATTAATTTGAGATTTTCTCAATTAATTGAGAAATTAATTTTGGATTTTTCCAATTAATTTATAACTTAATTTAGGATTTTCCGAATTAATTGAGAAAACCTGACGCTACCGTATATGCCATAAACTTAATTAATTTGAGATTTTCCTAATTAATTTGGATCTTTCCCAATTAATTGAGAAAATTACAAGATTTACAATGTTTTAAGGCTTCTGTAGATGCATCTACAAAAAGATTCTGTATGTGTATCTACGGAACAAAACAACGTTAAACAAAAAATAGATGCTTACGGAGATGCACCTACGAAAGATCGAATTTATTTTATTTTTAAGAATCTTAAGTGTTAATGTAAATTGGATAGAATTTGTTGCCTTATCTTATCAGGTAACATAAGATACAAATTTATTTTATTAAATAATATTGAATGAAGTAAATTGGAATTAATACTCAACTCAAAATTTTATCATTAGAGTAAAATGTCCGAATATTTGTACAAGATATGACTTTATGGATATCCTCTAAGGTTGAATATGAGTTGGGTTGAGTCGAATTTGTATCAGTTCGGTTCGATTCATTAAGAATTGGTTTAGCTTAAATATCAATTTGTGTTTTTTATAAAAAAAATTAATTCAAACTCAATTCGTTAGAAGTTAACGAATAACTTAGTTTAACTAGTCAAATTCAACTCGTTTGTTTTGCAAACTTAAAAGTCGTTTTTAAAGCTTTTTTTATATTTGACATTTTAAATCTATATTTTTCTTTAAATAAAAATTATAAAAATAAAATAAAAATAAGACTGAAATTTATACGGCGTTGATTTTATTTGTATAATTATTTTTAAAAATATTTTATTCACTTAAAAATATAAATTATCAATTAAAACCGTTAGATTAAAAAAAATAGGGCTAAGATTTGGAACAAATATTTAAATCTACTCTTAAAAAGAATATTAATTCACCTCATATATAATCGAGTTGACTCGTGAACCTAATGAGTCGAATAATATATAGTTCAAGTTTAGCTCATTTAGTTAACGAACTTAGTTTTTAACTCATATTCAGTTTTCATATTCAGTTTATTTAGTTCATAAATCTAATTCAACGATTTAATTTTCGAATCAAATTTCAAACTATTTTCGAATTGCTTTAGTTCATTGTTAGCCCTACCTCTATAGTAACGTATGAAACTCAAAATAAATTTTTAATAAATTTAAAATATAAGAAAAGTTTATATTCTAAAAAGTGTAATTTTTCCACTCATTTATATCCCGATAAGTGTTACTTACGGGGTATTTTAAGTTCCACTGAACTAATTGCCAACCATAATTGTCTCTTGGTTCAACAACAATTATGTTTTCTCTTTTTTTTTTTTCGTGTTGTAATAGATGTTCTCTACTAACTATGGTTGTGAATATGGAACAAGAACTATAGTACATTCTTGGTCCAATCGATTATAGTTTCTTCCATCAATGAGAATGAAGTTTGTAGTGTCATATTTGTGATTGGTGTAAATAAGGAAGTCTTCGCCTAAAAGCGGTGTTGTTTAGGCGATATCCTCAAACTCGTCCTTAACATTAATGATGTATATCATTGGTCAAAGATAGGGGAATCCACCACTTTCCCTCACATTAGGTGGTTAATGAAGGATTTAAGTTTTGAATTAGGTAACATAATTTATTTTTCATTTTTAGTCATTTTGAAGAATAGTAGTTTTTTTACTATTGTTCATATACTCATGATCTTATGCATTAATATGTATATTATTCATACACCCTATTTTGTTTGCAGCAAAAATAAATTTTACAATTATCATATCTATAGAGACTGACGATTTTAAAGACCATTCAAAAAAAATCTAATATTTTAAGTAGAAAAGAATTGTGTATTAATTGTGATGCGTGAAAAGTTAATGACATGACAATAAATAACAAAAAGTAAAATCGAGATTTCAGAGTTAACAATAAGAAAACGTGTCGGGGTAAATTTCATTTGTACGTATTTATCATGCATGTCCATATGTCATTACTATGCTTCTTTACTCAACTATTAATATTACCACATGTCTGATCAGTGCATTACTCAATAGCCGGATAAATTGGTTATTAACCAACACAGAGCATTAAGTTCTAATAGTTATAAAGCAGCAAGACTCTGCACCGATCCAATATATGATTATCTTGGATCTAGTAATGACAAGCACCTTTCAATGTCATGTCACACCATGAAACATGTTTTAGGTTGCAATAAAACAAACATATAGATTAAAGAGTCATCGATTTTAAAGCATTGGTAGAACTACATAGAACAACATGATCAATTTAGTACATGAATATAATGACTACGTCTAACCCTCAACAAAGAGATTTTATCTATGTTTACTCATGGTTAGCGTAACCACAGTTAACTCTAAAAATTCGGTCTTGGAAGTGTGATTTGCCTTGTCACTTGAGCAACGCTTCCGTCCTCAGGCTTCCTCTCTTATTATCTTGTTGTAGACCAAAGTTAACATACTCCAATTTTGTATTACATTAATCCACATAAACTCCCTCTGCATTAAACTGGAAACTCCTATTTATAGGAAAAAAATTGGACTTCTCGCTAGGCGCACAACCTTCTCGCATATCACACCTATCGTGCTCTGACCTACTCTATGTAGTATGTTTTTCTTTCTCATTAAGCAATGCTTAAATGTTTACCATGTGGCCTTGACCGTCTTTACTCGCCCAATGCACCACTCATTCGACAAGCGAGCTAACCCTTGCTTCATCATGAAGTAGTTGAAACTGATGGTGCCATCTAGCCATGCATGCGCCTATGTTGGGCCTAGCGAGCTTTGTTTTTTCATGGATTTTATTTGGCCTGGTTTCTGCATGCTGAATCGTAGATTTCTCGTTATTTTCACCTATTTTTTTACAATTGCAAACAAGAAAAGTCCAAACAGGTATTTTTCTTACTTTTCATATATAAATTGGGGATTTTATCGATTGTTTGTAAAATAAGTCAATAAGTATCAATGTATTTAACATAAATCTGACACTTATCAATTGTTCTCAACTTATATTTTTGTTTTTTTAATAATCAAGATATATATATATATATATATATATATATATATATATATATATATATATATATATATATATATATATATATATATATATATATATATATATATATATATATATATATATATATATATATAAACGGGAGAACTAAGGGTTCTCCAACCTATTACAATAAACGGGACAAAACGCCCGCACCCACCCACGAAGAGAAAACTTACAAACCAATTGAAGTTAGGAAAGGAAATAGAGCGGATCATTTACAAATGCATAAAAGCTACAACTGGAATTAGTAATATCTCCTAAAAAAGATCACCTCCAAAATAAATTCTTAATATTCCAAACCGTATTACCCACACTCCAATCAACGTTACGGAAACAAATACCATTCCGTTAAAGCCAAATCGAACAAACCGTTGCAATCCAAACTATTCCCCAATTTTCTACCCTAACCTTCTCGCCCTTACAAAGCACTAGCCATTCCAAAAAAGTTGTTATGTTATCCTCCTCAAAACCTACCGGTTTACCACTCCAAATAGCAACATCTATCCAAATTATCTTTACAACTATACAATCAAAAAAAGCATGATCCATATTCTCCATCTCATGATTACAAAAAGAACATCTCAAAGAGTTTAAAGGAAAAGAAATACCTCTATTATTCAAAAGATCTTTAGTCGGTAATCTATTCATAAAAAACCTCCAAGCAAACGCCTTGATTTTAAACGGGATATTCATCTTCCATATCTTGCTCACCACACCGTCAAATCTATTACGAGGACCAAAGGGAATGCGGAAAGAAGCATAAAAAAGATAACGAGAAGCTACCGAAAAATACCTTTCGGTACCACTTTCCAAATAACTTTATAACTAATAGCCGGCTCAAAAACAACATTCGCTAATTTCAACCGGAGATTAGAAATAGAATTAAGGACCGTGGGAGATAAATAAGTATCTTTAATTCCAAAATCACCTCAACACCAAACCCCATTGCTCCACCCTCCCATGCCACCCACCAACACCATTTTAAAGTGAGATAACAAGTAATCATATGGTTCTAAAATATTTAGAATGCATGTTTCGTTTGACAAGGTTGACTAACATGGGCCAAGAATTTTTGAAATTATTTTTGTGGCAACGTTTTCTTTTCAAATGCAAGTTCATTATCAATATCACGATAAACCATAAACATAACATATATATGAACAATTTGCTTGACCAAAGTAAGATTTTTAAAAGGAAATGCTAACGAGTGTCCTTAGGGCACTCTTTAAGTGATTAAAATAGTAAAAAAAAATGTGTATACAATGCATTGAAAAAGCATTGAAAATTGAAATATTGACTTTTATAAAGTATATTTTCTTTATTTAGTATTATTAAAGAGTACCCTGACACTAGTTAGCAAGACTCATTTTTAAAACATATCTAAATTAACCGTTAATCATTCATCAAAATTATGACCTCACCGAATATTATGACCTCACCGAATGTCTTTTAATGGCTAGTGTTTCCTTTAAATATTCAAACAATGCAAATACCATAGTAATATTTTCAATTTCATCTAAGCATTATCACAAGTTATATCATCAATTGTGAATCATTGGACTTACAAATAATCACATGATTAAATCTACCGGTGGATTCCCAAACTCCTTTAAACTACTTTTAATTTTGAAATAGTCACATTAACGAGAATCATATAACCAACTAGCATCAATCCCTATGTAATCTAAAAGATGAAATTGATTGAAAATCCTCCGCGATGTAATACACATTGAAATTTACTCTTCATCACTTACAAGGTCCAAACTTAAAAGAAAATCCTAATACAAATATAATAAACAATCAATTTAACCTATGTTTAGAGATCTTTAAAATCACAATACCAACGCAGGATTTAGAAAAACTACCAATTGTAATTTCAGAAAATCTCGATGACCAAAGAAAACCTAATCGAAAAACTAAAAGTTAAATAAAAAAACCTAATAATGACCAAAGAAGAAGAAAAAGGATTATGAACCCTACAAATTGGATGATTGATGGTTGCAACGTCTTTCGTGTTCACCAAGTCTTCATCATTATCTCTTCTATGAATTCTCCATGTTCGATTTTTGATCCCTTGGAGTGCTCGGGGAACCATTATGTATTTATGTATAGTTGATTCACTATATGTTATATAAAAAACTATTTGCAACATCATATGTCAAATGCACAAAATTTTTTTTTTTTTAAATATCCAAAAGAATTAACTTTAGTAGCAATAGTTATGTTGGTCCAGGCATACCATTGACAATAGAGATTTTTGTTACACCACCTTATATAATTGGTTGCACTCACCTTTACATATTTTAAAATTTCATTAAACGTTTTTGTATCGGGGTTCGAGTATCCATTGAACTTTTATTAATAATAATTTTTTCTTATAAAAGAAACTAATAATTAAGTTAAAGAAAAAAAATTATGAAGTCCCATTATTATTATTTTATTATTAATATAATTATTTTTGACAAAATAACTATTTTGTTATATTTTTTTTGGGCAAAAATCCAAATTACTAGTAAAGAAAAGACGATTTTGGATTGCAGAGATAACCTCAGTTAATCTTATAGAAGAGACACTGCAAGAAATCTATCGCTGCTGATCACTGATCAACGTCTGGATTGAAACGAGAGGTAACCTCGCCATCACATAGATCTTATTGAAATGCACCAATTTATCTTTCATTCACATGCAGAACTTTTGATTTGTTTTTGTTTTCGTTTGAATTCTTATATCTCATGCATGATAATTTTTCAATTTTATTTCCATTCATTCTTTCTGTGTTCTATTGTATGGATTGATTCAGATTTCAATGTTTTGGATTCCTGGCTTAATGTGTGTTCATTTGTGTTTAATGCTTCTTCAATTTACAAGGAATGTGTGATCTAAATAGCACCGACACCTCTGAAAATATGTGTGTCTGTGAGTATTAGTGTCTGAAACTCAGACACTTATGATTAGGGTGAATTTAGTTATTTTTTTTAAATTATTATTAGTGTTGATATGTCGGAGTCGGTGTCGTGTTTTCAGAGTTCCTACTTCGTAGTGCTATGAATCTTTTGTTGAAGTCCAATGCCAATCATTTTTGCATATCATTCTTTAAAATAGAAAATTATTTCAAATTTCCAATCAACTTTTTTTAACCACTTTCTAGATGCATTTTGTTTTTTTGGAATGACCAAACCATGTCATTAAGGTTTGTAGTCAAGGTAATGGTAACTCGGTCATCTTTGATATTATTAGAGTTTTTTTATCTCTTTAGCACTTAACGCTTCTGAAGAATTGTATGTCCAAAACCGACACCGACATTTATAATTATATTTCATTAATCATTTTTTCAAATTATTATAAATATTGACGTGTGAGGGTGTCTTGTTTCGGTGCTTCATAATTTTCACTGAATCTTTATGATTTGAAGTGGACTTGTATATATTGTATTTTAGTATCCAGAGCCATATTTGTGTGAACTTCTGTCTCTTTTTTTCAGCTTGTAGGTAGAAGGAAGAGGGTTTAGTTCCGGCTTTTGTCAAATTGGCAAGAGTTGAAGACAATGGTGAGGTCTACTACGAAGAATACACAAGATCTTATCCTCGCTCTTTGGTCTGCTTATTCCGCTACCCCCACAAAACTCAAGGTTCTTCCTCTCTTTCTCTCTGCGTTTCTTCAAAAATATTTACTTTTTTCTAACCATACTTTGGCTCTTCATGTAGATTATTGATCATTATGTTGTGTTCGCCGTCTTCACCGCCCTCATTCAGGTGCTTCCCAGCCTTGTTTCAGTTTCAAAGTGAAAAGAGTTCAAGGTTTATGTTGAAGTTACATGCTCTCGTTAAAACTTCTGAGTTTACGATTTTCTTAATGAACAGGTAGTTTACATGGCTTTGGTGGGAACATTTCTTTATGTTGAAGTTACATGCTCTCGTTAAAATATTTACTTTTTTCTAACCAAACTATGATGTGTTATTGTTTATGACTCTATAACATTTATTAATTTGAATGAGACTCATCTTTACTGGTGACATTTTCAGATTGACGAGTAGCGGCTTTTGGCTTTGGTGAGGATAGCTCATAGGCTAATTTCTCTAAGTATAGCGTCGGTGTCATGCTCTGATATTGTAACACTGGGGAACGCTAGTTAGAGTCTACGATGATACTCTATTATGTTGTTATTGTATTAATTTTGTGGGATGTTGCATAGATGATGTTATGCTTATCCGCATGATGAATATTCCGTTGTGTAGAAACATGATTTTATTGAATTGATGATTGTTCACTAGTGAAGCATGACAAGTGAGTTATAATAAATTGTTTTATTGAATTGTGGCACCCTTGTTTTCATGTTTACTCTGAAATTTTTATATAATTGTTGCGAGGTTTAGAAGGGTGTTACAAATATTTTGTATGTGTATCTACGGAACAAAACAACGTTAAACAAAAAAAATAGATGCTTGCGGAGATGCACCTACGAAAGATCGAAGACAAATTGATCAATTCAGTGGTGCGTAAGAGACTCATGGGATGGGATGAGAAATTGTGTTTTTATAATAACATGAATTTGTATTTTATTTTATTTTTAAGAATCTTAAATGGTAATGTAAATTGGATAGAATTTGTTGCCTTATCTTATCGGGTAACATAAGATACAAATTTATTTTATTAAATAATATTGAATGAAGTAAATTGAAATTAATACTCAACTCAAAATTTTATCATTAGAGTAAAATGTCCAAATATTAATTTGTACAAGATATGACTTTATGGATATCCTCTAAGGTTGAATATGAGTTGGGTCGAGTCGAATTTGTATCAGTTCGGTTCGACTCATTAAGAATTGGTTTAGCTTAAATATTAATTTGTGTTTTTTATTTAAAAAAATCAATTCAAACTCAATTCGTTAGAAGTTAACAAATAACTTAGTTTAACTAGTTAAATTCAATTCGTTTGTTTTACAAACTTAAAAGTCATTTTTAAAGTGTTTTTTTTATATTTGACATTTTAAATCTATATTTTTCTTTAAATAAAAATTATAAAAATAAGATTGGAATTTATACGGCGTTGATTTATTTGTATAATTATTTTTAAAAATATTTTGTTCACTTAAAAATATAAATTATCAATTAAAACCGTTAGATTAAAAGAAAGATAGGGCTAAGATTTGGAACAAATATTTAAATCTACTCTTAAAAAGAATATTAATTCACCTCATGTATAATCGAGTTGACTCATAAATCTAATTAGTCGAATAATGTATAGTTCAAGTTTAGCTCATTTAGTTAACGAACTTAGTTTTTAACCCATATTCAGTTCATTTAGTTCATAATCCTAATTCAACGATTTAATTATCGAATCGAATTCCGAACTATTTTCGAATTGTTTTAGTTAATTGATAGCCCTACCTCTATAGTAACATATGAAACTCAAAATAAATTTTTAATAAATTTAAAATATAAGAAAAGTTTATATTCTAAAAAGTGTAATTTTTCCACTCATTTATATCCCAATAAGTGTTACTTACGGGGTATTTTAAGTTCCATTGAACTAATTGCCAACCATGATTATCTCTTGGTTCAACAACAATTATGTTTTCTCTTTTTTTTTGTTGGTGTTGTAATAGATGTTCTCTACTAACTATGGTTGTGAATATGGAACTAGAACTATAGTACATTCTTGGTCCAATCGATTATAGTTTCTTCCATCAATGAGAATGAAGTTTGTAGTGTCATATTTGTGATTGGTGTAAATAAGGAAGTCTTCGCCTAAAAGCGGTGTTGTTTAGGCGATATCCTCAAACTCGTCCTTAACATTAATGATGTATGTACTATCATTGGTCAAAGATAGGGGAATCCGCCACTTTCCCCAGATTAGGTGGTTAATGAAGGATTTAAGTTTTTGAATTAGGTAACATAATTTTTTTTCGTTTTTACTCATTTTGAAGAATAGTAGTTTTTTTTACTATGTATATTATTCACACACCCTATTGTGTTTGCAGCAAAAATAAATTTTACAATTATCGTATCTACATAGACTGGCAATTTCAAAGACCATTCAAAAAATCTAATATTTTAAGTAGAAAAAGGTTGTGTATTAATTGTGATGCGTGAAAAGTTAATGACATAACAATAAATAACAAAAAGTAAAATTGAGATTTCAGAGTTAACAATAAGAAAACCTGCTGGAGGTAAATTTCATCAGTACGTATTTATCATGCATCTCCATAGGTGAGTAATATACTTCTTTACTCAACTATTATTATTACCACATGTCTGATCAGTGCATTAATCAATAGCTTGATAAATTGATTATTAAACAACACATAGCATTAAGTTCTAATAGTTATAAAGCAGCAAGACTCTACACCGATCTAATATATGATTATCTTGGATCTAGTAATGGCAAGCACCTTTTCAATGTCATGTCACACCATGAAACATTTTTTAGGTAGCAAATATAAAACAAACATTAAGATTAAAGAGTCATCAATTTTAAAGCATGGGTAGAATTACATAGAACACCATGACCAATTTAGTACATGAATATAATGACTACGTCTAACCCTCAACAAATAGATTTTTTGTAATGTTTACTCATGGTTAGCGTAACCACAGTTAACTCCAAGAAGTCGGTCTTGGAAGTGTGATCTGCCTTGTCACTTGAGCAACGCTTCCGTCCTTAGGCTTCCTCTCTTATTATCTTGTTGTAGACCAAAGTTAACTTACTCCAATTTTGTCTTACATCAATCCACATAAATTGCCTTTACATTGAACTGGAAACTCCTATTTATAGGAATAAAATTGGACTTCTCGCTAGGCGCACAACCTTCTCGCATAGCGCACCTATCGTGCTCTGACCTACTCTGTGTAGTCTGTTTTTCTTTCTCACTAAACAATGCTTAAATTTCTATCATGTGGCCTTGACCGTCTTTACTTGTCTAATGCACCACTCATTCGACAAGCGAGCTAACTCTTACTTCACCATGAAGTAGTTGAAACTTATGGTGCCATCTAGCCATGCATGTGCCTATGTTGGGCCTAGCGAGCTTTGTTTCTTCATGGTTTTTATTTGGCCTGGTTTCTGCATGTTGAATCGTAGTTTTTTCGTTCTTTTCACCTATTTTTTTACAAGCGAGCTTTGAAATTATTTTTGTGGCAACGTTTTCTTTTTAAATGCAAGTTCATTATCAATATCACGATAAACCATAAACCATAACATACATATGAACAATTTGCTTGACCAAAGTAAGATTTTTAAAGGAAAATGCTAACGAGTGTCCTTGGGGCATTCTTTAAGTGATTAAAATAGTAAGTCTTTTAAAAAATGTGTGCATTCAATGCATTGAAAAAGTATTGAAAATTGAAATATTGACTTTTACAAAGTATATTTTCTTTATTTAGTATTCTTAAAGAGTACCCTGTTGGCACTAGTTAGCAAAACTCATTTTTAAACCATATCTAAATTAACCGTTAATCATTCATTAGAATTATGACTTCACCGAATATCTTTTAATAGTTAGTGTTTCCCTTAAATATTCAAACAATGCAAATACCATAGTAATATTTTCTATTTCATCAAAGCATTAATATGGGTGCAGTTACCGTGCATAGATAAAAATCTTTGCACCATGCATAGATTATTATGGACCCTTGGATCAAATTCTAGATATCAATTGTTATTACTCAATACTCAATACTCACCACTCAATACTCAATACTCAATACTCAATACTCAATACTCAATACTTAATACTGGATTAAAAACATGATCCAATGATTTATGTAGGCTTATGCATGGTGCATAAGTAAATCCTTATGCATATTAGCCAAAGCCCATTAATATCATCAATTGTGGATTATTGGACTTACAAATAATCACATTAAATCTACCGGTGGGTTCCCAAACTCCTTTAAACTACTCTTAACTTTGAAATAGCCACATTAACCAGAATCATATAACCAACTAGCATCAATCCCTATGTAGTCTAAAAGATGAAGAAAATCCTCCGCGATATAATACACATTGAAATCTACTCTCCATCACTTACAAGATCCAAACTTAAAAGAAAATCCTAATACAAATATAATAAACAATCAATTTAACCTATGTTTAGAGATCTTTAAAATCACAATACCAACGCATGATTTAGAAAAACTACCAATTGTAACTTTAGAAAATCCTGATGACCAAATAGAACTTAATAGAAAACTTAAAAGCTAAATAAAAAACCTAATAATGACCAAAGAAGAAGAAAAAGGATTGTGAAACCTACAAATTGGATGATTTGATAGTTGCAACGTCTTTTGTGTTCACCAAATCTTCATCATTATCTCTTCTATGAATTCTCCATATTCGATTTTTGATCCCTTGCTGTGCTCGGGGAATCATCATGTATTCATGTATAGTTGATTCATTATATGTTATATAAAAAACTATTTGCAACATCATATGTCAAATGCACAATTTTTTTTTTTTGAATATCCAAAAGAATTAACTTTACTATTACATAGTAATAATGGAAGGAGAATGAGCCATGGAAGAAGAAAGGGAATGGCGGAAAAATAGAAATTGAAATTCTGTACGTAATTTTCATTAAAATGAGTTACAATGAAGTTATATAGTGCAAATGACTAATGGGCTATTTTGAATGGGCCCAATACACTGTTTGATCCATAGTAATAATATACACAACCTATATTCTAATATTTACTAGCAATATTTATGTTGGTCCTGGCATTCCATTGACAATAGAGGTTTTTGTTGTACCACCTTGTAAAATTGGTTACACTTACCTTTAGATTTTTTAAAAGATTCGAGTATCCGCTATACTTTTATTAATAATAATTTTTACTTATAAAAAAACCAATAATTAAGTTAAAGAAAAAAAAACTTACGAAGTCCCATTATTATTATTTTATTATTAATATAATTATTTTTGACAAAGTAACTATTTTGTTATATATCTTCTTTGGACAAAGATCCAAATTACTAGTTGCGAAAAGACGATATTGGGTTGCAGACACAACCTCAGTTAATCTCTAAAGAAGGCACTGCAAGAAATCTATCGCTGCTGATCAACGTCTGGATTGAAACTGAGAGGTAATAACCTCGCCATCATATAGATCTTATTGAAATGCATCAATTTATCTTTCATTCACATGCAGAACTTTTGATTCGTTATTATTGTTTTCATTTGAATTCTTATATCTCATGCATGATAATTTTTCAATTTTATTTCCCTTCATTCTTTCAGTGTTCTATTGTATGGATTGATTCAGATTTCAATGTTTTGCATTCCTGGCTTAATGTGTGTTCATTTGTGTTCAATGCTTCTTCAATTTACAAGGAATGTTTGATCTAAATAGCACCGATATCTCTGAAAAATGTATGTCTATGTAAAAATTGGTGTCTGAAACTTAGACACTTATAATTAGGTTTAATTTAGTTATTTTCTTAAATTATTAATAGTGTCGACATATCAGAGGTGTCGTATTTTTGGAGTTCCTGCATCATAGTGCTATGAATCTTTTGTTGAAGTCCAATGCCAATCATTTTTGCATATCGTTCTTTAAAGTATTTTGTTTTTGTGGAATGATCAAACCATGTCACGAAGGTTTATAGTCAAGGTAATGGTAACTCCGACATCTTTGATATTATTAGAGTTTTTTTATCTCTTTAACACTGAACGCTTCTGAAAAATAGTATGTCCAAAACCGACACCGATATTTATAATTATATTTCATTAATCATTTTTTTAAATTATTATTAATATTGACGTGAACGCTTCTGAAAAATAGTATGTCCAAAACCGACACCGACATTTATAATTATGTTTCATTAATATTTTTTCAAATTATTATTAATATTTTTCACTGAATTTTTATGATTTGAATCTTTATGATTTGAAGTGGACTTGTATATATTGTATTTCAGCATCCAGAGCCATATTTGTGTGAACTTCTGTCTCTTTTTTTCAGCTTGTAGGTAGAAGGAAGAGGGTTTAGTTCCGGCTTCTATCAAATTGACAAGAGTTGAAGACGATGGTGAGGTCTACTGCCAAGGATGCAAAAGATCTTATCCGCGCTCTTTGGTCTGCTTATTCCGCAACCCCGACTAATCTCAAGGTTGTTTGTTCTCTCTTTCCCTCTGCATTTCTATAAAAATATTTACTTTTTTCTAACCATACTTTGGCTCTTCCTGTAGATTATTGATCATTATGTTGTGTTCGCCGTCTTCACCGCCCTCATTCAGGTAGTTCCCAGCCTTGTTTCAGTTTCGAAATGAAAAGAGTTCAAGGTTTATGTTGAATCAGTTTCGAAATGAAAAGAGTTCAAGGTTTATGTTGAAGTTACATGCTCTCGTTAAAACTTCGATTTTTCCATTTTCTTACTGAACAGGTAGTTTACATGGCTTTGGTGGGAACATTTCCATTTAACTCCTTCCTTTCCGGAGTACTTTCTTGCGTAGGGACTGCAGTTCTTGCTGGTAAGAGATGAATCAATATAATACAGTACTTCTAACCCGACCAGATTCATATGATTATGTTCTGTTCTTGTATTTCTTACCAATTTATTTTGGACCAGTTTGTCTGCGGATCCAAGTGAATAAAGAGAACAAGGAATTCAAGGTAATTTGTTTCTCGAGTGTATTGCGGCGATTGAGTAACAAAACCATGTAACAGTTCTAGGTTTTCTTCACTTGATATATTCTTACAGTGCTTGCTGTTCCATCCTATTGCAGGACTTTGCACCCGAGCGCGCTTTTGCGGATTTTGTTTTCTGCAATGTGGTGCTGCATTTGGTGATCATGAACTTCCTTGGTTAAACTGTGTTTGTGTGGTTTTGTTTAGAGAGCTCGTCGACATAGCAAAAAACTAATAGTGCTATACCTTGATTTTAGTCACTAGAGTATTTAGTTTAATTCCAATTGCCACATTGTTGAAATAACATTGTGAATGCTACTTGCTCATTTTCTTTCCAAATGTAAAAGTACAGGACTTGAAAAGCTCAACCCAATTACCACATTGAACATGACACACCTAAAACTTTCTTTTGCAAATGAAAACACTAACCATTTATTTTCAAAATGAGATGAAATAAAGATGATCAATCTCATAGAAATTACAAGATTTAGGCCCTTCATAATTTAAAGTCTCACCTACCATTAAATATACAAGACAAATAGACAATCAACAAGAAAAATACATAAGACACTACTACTATTACTACTACTACACCTTCTATGTACACAAGTTATTTCAACAGAGATTGCATACTGAAGTCAGAAGAAACTTGCAGTTCAAGCAAGTTATCATCGCTATGAGCTTTGAAGTTTGAATTTCTTCTAACGAGGTTGGTGAATTCGTTGAGGTGCACACTTGAGGTTAACATATTGTGCCGGCTTCTCAAAGTGTTTTGCAGATCCAACAGGTGACTTGGGACCCCTTTCATTTGGGGACAAGATCTTCAGAAGAGCCGAAGCATCCTTGTTAACACCTACTAAAGAAAGAAATCAAACACGAGACATTACATTTCTTTTGTTCAATGAAAATTTATAGTATCGAATTGGAAATTAATTAGCTTCAACGCTTACCATGAAGAGGCTTCTTTTCCTCAACAGGCTCATCGATAACTGGACACTCTTGAGCTTTGTCAGACATAACCAATTTCTCAAACTCATTCTCTAGAAGATTGAACTCTTCTTCGATGCCAAGATCAAAAGTTTCAGCCAGAAGATTTTCTATATCATCATTTGTAGTATCATTAGCATCACTTGCTTCAAAATCTTCCTCTTCGTTCTGGCTCACCCAATAGTCATGAAACCATGTTGAAGATTTCACAAGCTCCCACCATTGAGGTGAAAAATCCTCCACTTGACGAAATGCAGCAGGTATGAAGAGTGGAGCATTTGGATTCAGAGCCAAACTTCTTTTAGATACCAATGCCATTAGAAACTGTCACACAAATGCAATAACTTCAGCACAATCCTACATAGTATGCATAAAGTATATCAGATTGCATTTAAATGAGAATACAATAGTGTTGTCAATCGCAAATCACGGAATCATGTCAAATACTGAAGTAAATCACACATAGCTTATGTAGCAAAAAGAACCAGTTGCTGCAAGCCTATAACAGATAGACAAAGAAAAATGACACACACTAACCAATATATAGTACACCACTAAAACACTGATTTCAAATATAAGCATGTTAATCACTTAGAACCTTTGAAACACGTCCGCCTCCTCTACAAGTACGCGTGTCGCAGTCGGTCACTAAAATAGTGATTTCAAATATAAGCATGTTAATTATTAAGAACCTATGAAACATGTCCTCTACAAGTAGGCGTGTCGCAGTGTCCGACACACAACGATGTCACATACTTGTATAACACTCACAACATGAGTCAGCTGCGACACGCATCGGTGTCCCAATATAACACTCAAATTGGAAAAGTCAAACAAGTGTCTAAAAAATATAAAGTTTTCATTTACTTTGCTACAACACTTGCACATTTTGAATCGATTCCGACACCCCTAACACCAGTATGACACTCATAAAACACTTCTTTCAGATCTAAAAAAAACACTTATTTCAGATCAATATCCCCACAATCAAGATCAAAGCTTTGATCTAAACCCAACCCCTCCCAGAACAACTTCATCTTTTGTTAGATTCTTATTTCAAAGCAATAACAAAACAAAAACAAAAACCTTGCAAATCCATCATGACCCTAACAAAACCATGATCCATCCAAGGTTTGCTATATAGTAACAACAGTACAACCCTTATGATCTAAAACACACACATCACAAAGAAAGTCAATGAAAAATCACAGCATAACAATCAACAAATGATCACTTAAAAAACATCACCCAAAAAAATCACATACAAGAAAGAAAAAAACTTAACCCAACTCTGCATAATAAGTTCACTACACAAGTTTGGTAAAAAAAAAAAAACATTTTTTTTCAATAGATCAACAAAGGGTCACAGAATCTAACCAAAAAAATTAAATAAAACCCATCTAATTGACTATAAAAAAAATCATATTTTTTCAAAAGATCAACAATGGATCAAGAAATATCATGAAAAAAATAGATAATATTCCATTGTTACCTATTATCAGTGTTTTGCAGAGTGATGTTATGATTGTTCACAAAGATCACAATCACAGAGTGAGATGAAAATAATGGAAAATGGTGTATATAAATTTTCTCGGTGGAAAATGGATAAAGAAGGAAAAAAGACAGGGCTAGGTTCGGGTTAACCGAAGCTGAGGTTCGGAAAGAGGTTAGTTATGTTTTTTTTAAGGTGTGGACCCCAGCACGTGGGTGGAAAGTGATGAGAGTGGTCGATGGTGGAGAGAGAGAGAGAGAGGTTGATCGGACGGTTGAGAAAGGTACAGGTGGGGTAGATATTTTGGGGAAAGAAGAGTCAATGATGACTTGGATTGTTGATAAGGGCGGCTTGTGGAAAAATAAGGTGTGGGCGGTTGCATAGTTGCATAATGTGGACTCGCGCGGATTCAGGTTTTTAACTTCTTTATTTGCGTGTGTGGGTTGAGTAGCTTAATTATATTTGCTAGTTGGGTTAAGGAATTTGTTGGTTCAGGTTCAATCTTTGAAAGTAGCATTTATTTGAAAACAAGTTGTATCTGATAATTTTAAATATTTAGCAAATCACTAATATGATAAATTCGATATATTTAATAACTATAAATATTTATAAATATTTTATTGATTAAAATAAAAAAATACTATTGGAGTGATAGTGATATATAAAAATAGTGAGTTTCAGTGAAAAAATTTACAGGAGTTAGTAAAACTTACAAATATTACTCATTGTTTTCCTATAAATAAAAATTTAGTCTCTCAAATAAAAACAATTATTAATTAAAATAAAATAGGTATTAAATTGTTTGCACATCTATTAAATATTATGACAATTGTACTCAAATGTATATATTGAGAGAACTATTTATCTAGAGCTTAAAGGTAGTGCACTGTCAGTGTAAAATATTTTACACGGTCAGTGCATCACAACCCTTAAAAACAAATACTTTATATGTAATTCCAAGAAAAAGTCAAATGTCTATAAAAATTAACGGTTATGATTTTATCGACAGTGTAAAACTGCTTTACACTGTCAGTGTATTTCCATTAAATCCATTTATCTATTAGAGATAAATATAAATGAGTAATAGTTCAATACCTATTAAATAATAGAAAATTATTGAGAATAAATCATTCTTTAAAATTTATGCATACTTTTTGTCGGATCTAATTGATTGTGTCCCATATCACTTTTCGATTATATTTTCAATATTAAAAACCAGTACAAATGAGTGGTGATATTTAAATGATATTTTGTGAGAAAAAAACTTGGGAGGCAAAGTTATGTCAATTATTTTCCCTTCAAAATAAAATGTCATTGGAATGGAGTAACATCAATACGAAATGATATAAAAAAAATCATATCAATAAAAAATTTGATAGCTCAATCACTCACAAATCTCATACTTCACATACCTCGGAAAAAAAATTAAACAATAAGCATGTTGAAAACAAATAATTTTTTTTTAGAATGAATTTGTGTAAATGATAAATTAATTCTACTATCACTATTACTATATTTTTATTATTATATTTTATATTAACATGATAATTAAAGTTAATTGAGATTATTAATATATATAAAATTATACCAAAGAATTTAATAGCTCTATCACTCAATATCCGCAAACTTTACACACCTCAAGCAAAATAAATTACTCAAAAAACATTTAAAAACAAACAAAAAGTTAAAGTAGAATGAGTTTGTGTAAATGACAAATTATTTGTTAAATCGGAAAAATAAATTACATGGTTTTTGATAAAAATCAAATAACCAAATCAATAAGATAAATTTATTTTAATTAAAGTTAAAATGAAAAAAAATGTAAAAACATCCATTCTTAATCCATTCTTAAAAGTAGAATGAGTTTGTGTAAATGACAAATTATTTGTTAAATTGGAAAACTAAATTACATGGTTTTTGATAAAAAAAATCAAATAACCAAATGAATAAGATAAATTTATTTTAATTAAAGTTAAATTGCAAAAAAAATGTAAAAACATCCATTCTTGAAAGGATTGATTTATTTCAAAACAAATAATAGCATGGAGAAGGGAAAGGAAATAGATAAAACAATTTTGAAAAATAAGTAACTACTAATTTTGAAAAAGAAGTAACTACATAAAAATTGTAATAGTATGATACCAATTCATTCCTTAATTAATTATTAATACAGTAACTGTCACATACAAATGTCTTTTTTTTTTTTTTAAATGTTGGACAAGGTTAACAGTTCTATTTACAAACATTTATATTGAGGAAATCACTAATTTGACTATAGAAAAGAATAGTGTTAACAGTTGAACGGAATATTAAACCAGATAATTTGTTTGCCCTTAAAATTTCAGTTATATTCATTCACAAAAGAACATAAGAAGCTTGATTACAAACCGAAAAGGAGAAAAGAGAGTCTTGTGCTTAATTATAATGCCATTGTGACTGATTGGAAACTATGAAGATATCAAATTTCCAACTCATATAATCTAATCTGTCAAGACAAAATGTATAATATTGATTGATAGTGCTTTGATCAAAAAACGAATTTATCACTATCTTAGAAAGTAAGCTAATAACTCAAATTTCATGGAAACTTTTGGCACATGTATATAAAGGAAAACCATGAATTTTAGAGATATAAGTTACCGGTTACTCACCAATACTCCTGCTCCACATCAAGAATTTTCTAAATCCTACAACAAAATATGAAGACAAACATAATTGTTAAGAGCATTTGTTCTTGAGAAAGGAGGTTCGTGGGATACTTATCTCACATCGATCGAGTTCACTTATAATAAAAGTTACCATTCTAGTATCGGAATGGCGCATTTTGAAGCGTTGTATGGTCGGAGATGTAGAACTCCTTTGTGTTGGCATGAATCTGGAGAAAGTGTAGTATTTGGACCGAAAATTGTTCGAGAGACTACTGAGAAGGTGAAGTTAATTCAAGAAAATATGAAATCTTCTCAAAGTAGACAAAATAGTTATCATGACAAGCGAAGGAAAGATTTGGAATTTCAAGCGGGTGATCATGTGTTTTTTAGAGTCACGCCGGTGACCGGTGTGGGGCGAGTATTGAAGTCTAAGAAGCTCACTCTTCGGTTCATTGGTCTGTATTATATTTCGGACAGAGTTGGAAACGTTGCTTATAGAGTGGCTTTACCGCCTAACCTTTCGAATTCACATGGATGATGTGCAAGTGCGAGATAACCTTACTGTGGAGACGATGCCTATACGAATCGCGGATCATGAAATGAAGACTCTAAGTAGCAAGGAGATTGCCTTGGTGAAAGTAGTCTGGTCGAGACCAAGATGCGGGAATCTTATCCCGAGTTGTTTGAATCAGACTATTTTTCGAGGACGAAAATATTCTAAGTGGGGCAGAGTTGTAACGCCCGTAATTAATTTACTATTTAATTAATTTATTTTCGATTAATTGTCGGGAATCGTTGAAATTTCAATATGTCAATTTAAGTTGTTGTGCGGTTAGTTGATTAAATTAGTCGATTTAGTCGTAGAAATAATATTAGATTAAATTAGACTAATTAGTAAGCGGGCTAGTTGTTGTGTTAGCAGTAGACTTGTGGGGGGTGTAGAATTAAGCCCATTAGGAATAACAGAAAAATAGAGTTCCATTATATTGGTTAATTGGAATTAGAGGAGATAAATAACCTTGAAATAATCAGTAAAGAACTAGGTTAGCCGTGAAGGGTATGAAAACACTTAGAAAGGGGGGGGGGGGGTTGAATAAATGGTTTCTTTTTTGTTCACAACAACAAACAAAACATGGATAATTTTATCTTGGTTCGTTTGTAACTCAAACTACTCCAGTCCACCCGCCAAGGTGATTTCGTCTCTCTCAATCGAGGACTTAATCCACTATAATCAAAACTGATTACACTGCACAACCAACTGTTGTGACTAACAGTACAATGCACAAACCAACTGCTTGTGACTAACAACCTTGCACAAACCAATTGCTTGTGACTAACAACCTCTAAGACTAAACTAGTCCTAGCCCTCTTGAGAAATCTGACCCAAACGGTCTCTCAAGGAACGATTACACGTTAACAAAGTGTTTTCAAATTGCTTCTAAAAAGCTTTAATCACAATTGTGATATTTCACTATGTTTTTAGTACAATAGATATGAACTCAGAATAGTAAAGATGATGTTCTTCAGCGTAAGAGTTCTTCGTTCGTATATGAGCAAGTGTTCTTTCCTCCATGTGTGTAAGCTTTATATGTTCTTCATTTTTCTTTTGTGCATCAGCTCACACCCTCTACTTTTCAGAGATTCCTCTCTCTTTCTCTCTCTCTCTCTCTCTCTCTCTATATATATATATATATATATATATAGCTACACAAATCTGTCTGTTATCTTGATCTTTGGAGAGAGCATTAAATGCTTGCATGTTTGCTTTTTGTTTTTGTTTCTCCAACGAGCTGCAAGTGCGTTGCTTCTTTAATCAATCTTGGGAGTTGCTCCAGTTGAGTGCTTCAACCGTTTTGCTAATCATTATGTTTTTAACGGCATCTTATCTTGATTCAGATTTCATAACTTAAATATAACTTCTAATTGAGTATGTCTGCCGTGGTTGGTGCGTTTCAGAAGTTACTTCATGATCCGCTGTCGCGCGCGGATAAAAAATAAGTAGTTTTTCAAAAACGTAGTACAGCGACAGTTTAACTCGAATATCGTCTCTCAAGGATTCTTAGTTATTACTAACCGAATGGAATTTGAATTAGGGGGGGTTGGTTATGGTTCGATTAATGGAAAAAGTGATTATAAATTAAGCTGTTATGAAATAAGTGATTATAGAGCAAACAGATCCACTGACTCGGTTTCTACTTATCATCGATTGCTAATATTACAATTCCCTAAGCGGATTTTCTATCCTATTTGATTACAATATCAGTCAGCAAGCGTGATTGACACTATGAGAAACATGTTCCTATTGCTGGATTAAGCATACGGTTATGAATAACGCAAATTAACAATTAAGCAAAGTTAACAGCGATTTAAATTGGGAACACATAACAATCAAATAAATCAACAATGTTATATGATAATCGAATTAAGCAAACAACAATCTTATAACATAATTGAAAGGAATCGAAATCAAATTGTAAATATTATAACAATCTCAAAGTTTGAAACCTGAGTACAGTGAATCCGTAAGAAGGTGTTTAGTTCTCCATAGTCATTCTTTGCAAGCTCTCCAATTCGTGAATAGTAAATGATGAATAGTGTTTTCGTGAATAGTGAATTCGGCTGCCTAACCTAGGTGAAAATACCCAAACCCGTTCACAACTTAACCGGGTCGACCCGACCCATTACAAATGACCCAAACACTAAAATAAACTAATGCTGCAACTTGCACAAATTTTCTAACTCTGCTACAGTCCGATTCAGCTCTCGACTTTTGAACAAAAGTCGTAGCTCTTTCTCTTAGCTTTCCAACGACTGGTAGCACGCTTCAATCCGATACTCCAAGCTCTAGTTATGAATTTATTCGTGCAGACTGCTAATGCTGAAAAATTAATACGAAAAACAAATAAGTGCAAAAATAAAATAAATTATAAAAACATATTAAAACATAAAAATAATTAAAACGAATCAAAGAAATGCTTGAGTACAAACATGGAAGAACGTGCATCAAAATTCACTGATCAAATTCCCCCACACTTGAACTTTTGCACTCCGAGCAAAATGAAAAACAAAACAAAGAAAGCACAAATACATCAACAGTTACTCATCCTAGGCTACTAATCTTCTTCGGGTAAGTTTGCATCGATGGGTACTACATTGCACACTAAGGAAATCGTAAGAGCACTAATCCACAATTATGCAGACATAAGCCTCCTAAATACACAAACCAATTCAAATCATATTATTATACCATAGCCTAACTTACTCATCCTTTTTGCTCTTTTTCATTCAGGCGCAATCACATTAAGCCCGTTATCTCCACACACTTATAGCAAGACGACCTGTTAGTGACTCTGATCCTTTTCTGCACGGGGTTCTGGTACTTACGTGATATAACCCTTTGTTTACTCAGTTGTAGTTGCGGGGGATCGGACCATAATCCTCCCTACCAAGTTCAGCACCAGAAACCGCTGAACCAACTAACAAAGAGTCTTATTTTCACTTTTTCTTTGAAGGTTCCACAACCGTTGGGTTAAGTGACCGGGTGAGGGTCACCAAACTTAGAAGGTGCATTCCCTTTTTCTTTTCTACACTGACAAAATGCATTGATCACTTCATTAGAACTACATCGGCTTTTCCTTTTCTGCACTTGTTCAGTTTTGCATAAGATTCATGTTCTGATGACACTTGCATTCAGACATCTTCTGAAATGAGAAATATATAATTAGAGTATCATATTTACTTATACAAAATTTATTTAATTGCTATCATCAAAACACTAAGATAATATTAGAACCAAACTATGTTCTAACAATCTCCCCCTTTTTGATGATGACAAAACATTTACGTTCTGATCAGAAATTGTGTATATAAGAGAAACGATCTCCCCCTGAGATGTATAATCTTCCCCTGAAATGTATAATATCCCCCTGAAATAAATACTTAGAGAGAAATGTAAAAGATAACTTCCTTGAGTATTTTACTCTTCAGTATGTTTCTTCAGAAGATTTTTTGATACAGCTTTACAAAGCGCGCTTCTTTAGAAGTTCTATAGTATATTCTTTCAGAATGAGTTCTTGTACTTCTTTTGAGGATTCATCATATTTTCTTTCGGAATATCATGTTCATTATATTTCTTTAGAAGTTCTTTCTTTCAGAATTTATTTTACCTACAGACTTTCAGAAAGAAACTTTTTGTACTTTGTAAGAAATGTTTGAGACTTTATCCCAATAACTGTTATGTTTTAATCAGATCAAAATTTCACTTTCTCCCCCCTTTTTGTCATAATCAAAAAGCAGAAAAATGTAGCCATAAAAACAAGTGCTTCCTTGATTTAGATATATCATTTTATTACTTAGTTCACACATATTTAAAAAATGTTCGAGGTTTCGAGCCAGTCAAGCGGTTATAATTATCAATTTCAACGTTATCCCCGCTTTTGAAAATTTCAGCATAAACTAGTCACATATCTGGTTTTCCATCAGCAATGCTGACAAATCCTTCACCTTCAAAACCTATTAACTGTCTGATTAGGTTTTCGGTGATAACAATCTGTTTACCCATGACGAATGATAGAATTGCTTTTGGTGAAGTGACCGCATGAATCCAGAATTCTTTAACCAGGTGAGGGAAGACTAGTCCAATTAACCTGTTAAAGAAGTTTCCCCATACTTAAAACTCGACTGCAGGAAGTAAATCATGCCCATTTTCCTTGATGTTTTCTAGATCAACCATGTACTCGCATATTGCTTCTAACTCGTTTACTGGAAGAAGCATAGTGCTTCGTGGTTCCATGTAACCCTCAGGTTGAGGATTGCTCGATAGCAGCAAGATTTTGTTGAGAGGATGAAGCGGACGCCATTGATGAACGGTTGAGGTTTTTTGTGAAAGTAGAAAAAGAGGCAAAGGATATATAGGGTTTGAAAATACGAAAGTGAAAAAGTGAAATGAACATTTTCTACAGCTATTTATAGAGAGAACATATGTAGTTAGCACATAATTAGTAAAAGATTTTAAATAGATAATAAAATATTTTCATCAAATATTAAGATCATAATCATGGCAAAACATTTAATGAATCCGAAAATTAAGGGAGAGAACGTGATTTTTGAAGTGATTGGAACAGTTACCTAGGGATCTCGTCACCATATCTCGCATGCGTGACCTTCCAGAATTTGAACACGCGTTCAAATCCTAGGGTTAGTGTGTTGCAGTGTTTTATGTGGTGAACTTCTGAAATGTGTAAGAAATGAACTTTTGAAACATGTAAATCAGAAGTTTGTGACTTCTAATGATGTTGAATTTGTCAGGTTTCAGAACTAGATCTCATATATCATTTCTTGTAATCTGATTTAGTTCTTATAGCAATAATCCAATCAGAAGTTGGTTCCACCATAGAAACTAATCTAACTAGTGATTCTTTGTTGTTTATGAGAAATGATAGAGTTCCGATGAGGTCATCTTTCTTTCCAAGAATGACATCTTTTGGATAAGCTGAATCGAGTCTTAGAAGTTCTTTTGTTTGAGTGATCCTCAGAGTTACTAAGGTTATCCATAGATTTTGTAGATTGATGATCTTCTGAATTATCTTTTGCTTCTGAATCTTTAATGTTTATATCTTTTGATCGTTCAGAGTATCCAAGCAGAAGAAACTTTTGTGCCTTAGAATCAAACTTGTTCATTATCAATAGTTACCTCCAAATCTGACATCTCTGCCGAATTTAAACTCCAAACTTTGGAACATAGACTTTCTTCCCGTCATGTGACACGAGCATCCAGAGTCTAGGTACCATGATTGGTGTTTTGACTTTACTGCTAAGGCCATATCTTCATATTCTAATTCAGTGTCAGAGTTATCTGCTGTGGTGGCCATGAAATTTAAGTTGATATGTTCATCTTATGAGCTCGATCCATCTTCAGAAGATTTGGAGTCATCCCAGGTACCCATCAGGCTTTTCTTCTTTTCAAACTTTTTCTTTGACCTTTCTTTCAGCTTAGGACAATCATTTCTATAGTGTTCTGGTTCATTACATTCAAAACAGACGAACTTCATTTGCTTGACTTCTTGCGTCCAGAGAATTCTGCTTTATCTTCTGATCTTTTGTAGTTTTTGAGCTTCTTTTGTCTGTGCTTCCACATTTGGTTGATCCTTATAGAGAGAAGAGATAACTCATCTTCTTCTTCTTCTGAAGAAGAGTCCTCAGAGCTTTCTTCTGACTTTTGAGGCTCATGTTCATCAAGTTGTATCTCGTGACTTCTTAGCACACTGATGAGTTCTTCTAAGGATATACTATTCAAATCTTTTGAAACTTTGAATGCAGTGACCATTGGTTCCCATCTTCTGGGTAAACTTTTGATAATTTTCTTGACATGGTCTGCTTTTGTGTATCCTTTGTTTCTTTTACTTGGGCGTTGCCTTCATGAGTCATTTTTAAAGACTCAAACATGTCATGTGCAGTATCTCTATTTGTGATTTTTTTATACTCTTGTTTAGAGATAGCATTGAGCAGAATACTTCTAGCTTTGTGGTGATTTTTGAAATCTTCTTTTTGTTGTTTCGTCATGATCTTTCTATCCATCTTGTTTCCTTCTTCATCTACTGGTTGTGAGTAGCCATCTAAGACAACATCCCATAAATCAGCATCTTGACCAAGAAGGAAACTTTCTAGTCTATCTTTCCAGTATTCAAAATCTTCTCCATCAAAGACAGGAGGTTTTGTATAGTTGTTGTTGCTTTGATCAGTTGCCATGGTGTTTTCCTCCTGGATCTTTTACTGACACGGTTAAGTGCTTGCACCTAGAACCAAGTGCTTTAATACCAATTGAAGGGTATGAAAACACTTAGAAAGGGGGGGGTTGAATAAGTGGTGTCATACCCCAAAATTTTCCCATCATATTTTGGCTCACATGACTTTCAACTGCTCAAGACTATACAAGATTTGGGCACACTTATCTGTCTCCTAAGCAACAAGCCACAACTAGGATTTTGTTTCTCTTTAAGTAAAATCAACTTCTGATACTTCAAGTGGACTTCTTGGCCTCTCATACGCCTCATAGTATCCTCATGCTAAGATTCAAGCTTCAATTCCAAAGATTGCTTAGTCAATTACTCAGATAATCAACAATTGACTAGTTTGACCTAAAAGTCAACTGTGGTCAAAGTACAGTCAAAACTCCTGATTTTTTGTCAACACCTTTATTTTGAAGTATCATTCATCATTTGATCAAGGGTTGATCATGATTCATCAAGGAAAGTTCAGAAATCAACAAAACTCAAAGTTTCTAAATTAGGGTTTTTTGACCTAAAAGTCAACTGAACTTTGACCAGCCATAACTTTCACATGGAACATCATAAATTTCCCAAAAAAATCCTACTTTGAAGGAAATCGAATTCTTTACAACTTTGTCTCTCTAATGCCAAGGCCAAAAATGCTTTATTTGAGAGATATGAGCCAAAACATTACAGGTTCTTTCTGAAAATCAACCAAAATCAGTTTTTTTGTCAAAGCCCATATCATCAGGATAAAATCTCCAAATGGAAAAAAGGTTCCAAAGTTTCTTGTAGACAACATCTTGAGCTTTCCAAAAAGTCCTAGAACTCCTCTATATCTTAAAAATCGAGGGAGATATGCCTTGTCAAAGTTGGAAAATTTTGAGAGGAAAAATGTGAAATAAAAGGCTCCAAAATGAATCTTTTTGTAAAGGAACCCAATCTTTCTTGGCCCAATCTTCATCCTTATCATATCCAAGGACTCAAATATTATTTCCACGAAATTACTTGATTTTATTTGATTTATTATGAATTTTATTTCATTTAAAAGATGATTAAAGTTAAATAAATCAAAAGAAAATCAAAGATATTGTTTAAAAGAGTGATTTGAATCAAGTCTAATCTACATTCACTCCAATATTCAATCAAATTTCGTGCACCAACTAATTGGAAGAAGATTGGATCAAATTGGCTAAATTTGGAAGCTTGTAAAAGAGATTTCCAATCAAATTTTTTCTAATTGCAAATCAAAGATTCAAATGGATTCTTGCCAGAATTATTGACCTAATTCACTCTACTGCAGACCTCAAGGACACGAATCCTTGCCTCCACACATGTTCCAAAACTCCAAACTAGGGCACGAGGAAGAAAGGATTTTAGAAGGATTTCGAGGCCAACAAACACTTCCATTACATCACCGAGGTGTTGTGGAGTAAGTACCAGTCCAGGGTCGTGGCTAAACTTCCATGAAACGCACGTATCACGAACTCGGTTTGGCTATAAACTTTCAGTGTTCATATTTTGCATTCCATTATGTTTTTGTTTGAACTAACATCACTAACAAGTTCCTGAGATGTATTAGAGCAAGTCTAATGCGGTACATTAGAGCTTCAGGTCCTGAATCAAGATCCACCATTCTTAGGGCTTCAAAGATGGAAGCTTTCGTTTTCCACATTTCAGACCTTGTTTGTTTAAAAGGATGACACTATTGAGTCTGTAGCAAGCTATTAAGATGATCTGGGCACTTTTCTTTCATTGGTTGTTTGATTTTTGCAGGTTCCAAGTCGCGGCTATGGGAGAGGATGAACTGGCAAGAAAATCCGCAGGAAAATTCATAAGGAATTCCGCAGGTCTGAGGAAAGAAGATGATGAATAGGACGTGGAATTGTTGACAACGGCGTGGCGTGCTCTTAGTGGCTAGTCAACAAATCCAACTTCTCTCTCTTTTTCCTATTGGTCACGCATGCACTACCTGGGCCCCATTTTTGACTAAGTTTTAAATTCTTCTTTTAATTCATGTTTTTATATTTAATTATCTCGAGATGTCACTTAATCAACAAATGATTTCAGCACCATTGGTGAGTGTAACAGGCGCGTGACCCAGAGAACTTGGGTTTGATCCCAGCCTTGTTTTGATTATTCCAGTGTTCTGCGTTTGATTATTCATCACTCCTATACTTATTCTGCACCCCAGGTCCATTTATTTTTTCCTTTCTTTTATTTCTTTTGATATTTAGTTTTATTAATTTATTTAAATTACCTTTTTTTAAATCAACCATAAAAAAATGCAAAATATTTAGATTTAGGTTCTAATTAGTTTAATAATTTTAATTAACTTAGTTATTAGGTTGTGATTAATTTGATTAAAAAATTAAGTAATTAATTTAGGATTAAAATCAAGCAATTAAATATAGACTTAGGATTATTCTCACTTATTTTCAAACTTTGAAATTCAATTTGCGATCTTCTCTTCTCATCCTAAACTCCATTGATTGTCGCATGCGTGTTTACATTCGTATTTAATTATTTATTTAAGTTGTTCATTTAAAATTATAGAAATTATGTATAGGTCGCTCATTCGATTTTTATGTAATAGTAATTAGGACCTTTTATTTTCCGCACTTTACCTTCCGCACATCCCCCGACAGGTTTTTATTGTAACACCCCCATCCCGAAGCCTTGTAATAGCGTAGGATTTAATTTCCGCACTTTAAATTTCTGTATGATAGTAACTGCGTGGTTAGTAAATAGGGAGTGCGAGCCTTGTTAAAATGAATTAGACCACTTATTTACAAGATAAATATCTGAACTTAACCACATGATTGTGCCACACACACCTTTAGGGTAACCTCTTTTGTTGCCTGTTGCCTTTCGATTAAATAGTCAAGTCCCTCGAATACGAGGATACCTTAGCCATTTGCCTACAAATGAAATCATTATATGAGATCTGGTCCCTCGATGTTGCCTCGGATAAATGATGATCGTCCCTTCGAATGCTAAGGTATCCTCATTGTTGCCTTAAAATGACTATTATATCCTTCCCTAAAGACTACTTGCCCTCTTTATGGTAGGGACAGTCTTATGGCGAACGATAATTACGATAATTCCGATGACCCTTTTCAAATCCAATGAAAGGACTACCTGCCCTCTTTATGGTATGGATAGCCCTTTCCAACTAAAGTCTTAAAGAACAGAAATTTAACTTAGGGCAATCTCTTTTAATGGCTTGCTCTTCTCAAATTCAAAAATATCTTTACCTACTCTTTTTCAAATCAAATAAAACAGGCTACGCTTATTTTACAAGCTAAAGTCCTTAACAAATCTTTTTCTATTCACATACTACACCTCAAACATTTTGCAAACAAAGTGAGCTAAGCAATTAAGAGCCCATGGATAACCATGGATATAAAGGGTGCTTACACTTTCCCTTTGTATATCTTACCCCCGAACTCAATCTCTTTTAAAAGGTCTTTTTCTATTATTTTAGCCTTTCTAATTGGATAAAATAAAAGTCGGTGGCGACTCTTGCTATCCGCAACATTTTAAAAAAGTCAGTTCTCCCACCGTATTACAAGTGGTTTCTTTTTCGTTCACAACAACACACAAAACATGGATAATTTTATCTTGGTTCGTTTGTAACTCAAACTACTCCAGTCCACCCGCCAAGGTGATTTCACCTTTCTCAATCGAGAACTTAATCCACTATAATCAAAACTGATTATAACTGCACAACCAACTGTTCTGACTAACAGTACAATGCACAAACCAACTGCTGTGACTAACAATCTTGCACAAACCAACTTCTTGTGACTAACAACCTTGCATAAACCAAATGCTTGTGACTAACAACCTTGCACAAACCACCTGCTTGTGACTAATAACCTTGCAAAAACCAACTGCTTGTGACTAACAACCTCTAAGACTAAACTAGTCTGAGCCCTCTTGAGAAATCTGACACAAACAGTCTCTCAAGGAACGATTACACGTTAACAAAGTGTTTTCAAATTGATTTTAAAAAGCTTTAATCACAATTGTGATATTTCACTACGTTTTTAGTACAATAGATATGAACTCAGAATAGTAAAGATGATGTTCTTCAGCGTAAGAGTTCTTCGTTCGTATATGTGCAAGTGTTCTTTCCTCGATGTATGTAAGCTTTATATGTTCTTCATTTTTCTTTTATGCATCAGCTCACACCCTCTACTTTTCAAAGATTCCTCTCTCTCTCTCTCTCTCTATATATATATATATAGCTACAAAAATCTGCCTGTTATCTTGATCTTTGGAGAGAGCATTAAATGCTTGCGTGTTTGCTTTTTGTTTTTGTTTCTCCAACGAGCTGCATGTGCTTTGCTTCTTTAATCAACCTTGGGAGTTGCTCCAGTTGAGTGCTTCAGCCGTTTTGCTAATCATTATGTTTTTAATGGCATCTTATCTTGATTCAGATTTCATAACTTAAATATAACTTCTAATTGAGTATGTCTGCAGTGGTTGGTGTGTTTCAGAATTTACTTCATTAGAACTACAACAAATTTTCCTTTTCTGCACTTGTTCAGCTTTGCATAATATTCATGTTCTGATGGCTCTTGCATTCAGACATCTTCTAAAATGAGAAACATATAATTAGAGTATCTGATCAGTGGTTTTCACACATATATTTACCGTTGTTTTTAAGTATCTTCAAGTTATTTTATTTAGTGTTTTATGTTATTATTCGTCATTTTATGCTTTGGTTGTGTGTTTTAATGTTTTCAGGCTCATATGGATAAATCGAAATAAATCATTGCAAAACTCGGAGTTTCGAGGAAGTTCAAAAAGCATGATTCAGGAGGCCTGACACGGGTGGCCGTGTTGCTCAACACACGCCGTGTCAGGAAGAGCGCTGGAACGAAGTGTGGAAAGAAAGGAAAAACAGTGGTGCAACACGGGTGCCCGTGTTGCTCAACACGACCCGTGTTGCTAAGCCTGGGACTTCATGATGAAAAATAATCAACAGTGGACCAACACGGGTGCCCGTGTTGCTCAACACGGCCCGTGTTGGGTGATGACGCTGATTTCAGTGATTTTTATTAATTTGTTCAGTGGTTGGCCTGCAAGGGTGTTTTCGGGATTTCCAACCAACTTAAGTGAGTCTGCACTATTTAGCAGAGTTTTCAAGATGAATTAGGGATCTTTTTGCCACACGAAGAATCGGAGGATTGAGAGAAGAAGCATATGCAATTGGAGAAGAACAGAGAACTCTCATGAGCGGAAGCCATTGAAGATCAAAGTTCATCATCTCTATTGTAATGTCTTTATTTGATATCTTTGTAATTTCTTTGGATGATATGAGTAGCTAAACCCCCCAATGCTAGGGGAGTGTCCCTGATTAACATTTGTGATGATTTTGAATTCCGAGTTTCAATAACATATTTCTCTTTCACGTTCAATTTAATGGTATAAGGTTTTTAACGCTTTTCTCGTCGGACCAACTGGATTGATTTATGACTGACAATTAGGATTGACCTCCATTGTTAGGGTTTTTATACCTTTATACTATAGTAGATATCACCTAGGACTAGGGATACCCTATAGTAACAGGATTGTTCTTGATTATAATAATACTTGATTTGATCACTAATTTCGAAGGACGTTGGGATTAGGATTTCAATGTTCAAAGGTTTGGCCACTAAGGAGTTAGGAGCAAATACCCTTAAGAACCGGTAATTGATAAGTTGAATTTTGTTAGTGAAACAAGGGTTCATAATTGCTACATGTTAATGTACACACCTACCCTGGCATGTTACTCATATTTGGCCAAATCAACCTTTTTAAGTTTATTTGCAATTTAATTCGTAATTATAAAAACCAAAACCCCCAAGGCTTTTTGTTTAATTGAATTCCTACCAACTCTATAATATCACGCAGTCCTTGAGATCGATATTCGGGGAATTTTCCCTTTATTACTACAGAGGCAAAATAGTACACTTGCTATTTTTCCGATCAAGTTTTTGGCACCGTTGCCGGGGACTGCCGAAATTATAGAGTTTTTAGATTTATTTCAATTAGAATTTTGTTGCTCTGCGACTAAAATTTTATTTTCTACAATTTTTATAATTTTTTTCCATAATTCTAATATTTGTCTAATCTGTGTATGCAAGGTAAGGCCTCAGCTGAATTTCTTTTTGACGCAGAAATTGAAAGAACTTTGCACGCAAGGCGCAGACAAGCTCGTCATGCTAAACTGGAATTGGAGAAAGATGTGATTACAGTTCATTCTGGTTTAGACACCAAAAGTGAAGAAGAGATCATGGGCGAGGTACCACCACTAGAGAGACTTCTCGGAGACTATGGTGCTAGAAACACACCGGGAGCAAGACTAACTATTGTCAACCAACCGGTGAATGTTCCTAATTTTCAATTTCATCCAAGCACCATCACTCAGCTCGAAAGAAAGCCTTTCACCGGAAAGGTTAATGAAGATGCAAACAAGCACCTACAGAGGTTTTTGACCATGAGTACAACTTTAAAAATCGAAGGTCATACAGAAGAGACCAAGAAGCTGAGAATGTTCCCATTCACCTTGGCAGAAGAAGCAGAAGAGTGGTTTTATTCCCTTCCAGCGGGCAGCATTACATCATGGGAAGATATGGAAAAAGCTTTCTTAAATGAGTATTTTCCTGCATCTGTATTTATAAGGAAAAGGTATGACATCCTGAACTTCAAGCAGAAGGAGGGTGAGCCCTTAGGAGATGCATACAAAAGATTCAAAAGAATTCTAGTAGCATGTCCCACTCACAATATGGACAAGACCGAACAGATGCAAGTATTTGTCAATGGGCTCAGAATGAAAACAAAACAGTTAATTGATACAGCAGCTGGAGGCTCGATAAATTTCACAACAGCCTCAAGCATCATCAAAATCAATGAAGCAATAGCTGCAAATGAGCATTTGGAATTGTATGACAGGTGTGCTAGCAAAATGAAAGGAATCATTGATCTCAAGCTGGAGACTTCTAAAATTTGGGTTGAAGATGCGATAGCCGCAGAAGTTAAAAAGAAATTGAAGGCTATGAATATAGATAAACAACAGGTGGCTCAAGTTCAACAAGCTCAACCTATCAGTTGTGAAATCTGTAATGGCCCACACCAAACGATGTACTGTGTTGCTACTCCCAAGCAGATTGAAGAAATCAAATTCCTAAGGCAAAACAACCCGTATTCTAACACCTATAATCCAGGGTGGAAGAATCATCCAAATTTTGCTTGGAAAGATCAACAACAACAAGGTACCCAGAAGGCAGAGTGGGAAGTGGCAATTGAAAGATTAACTGGGCAGTGTTCTCAGTTCCAAGAAGAAACAAGAAACAACCACAGAAACACCTCGGCCTCAATTAAAAATCTGGAAGTTCAAGTGGGTCAGATAGCACAACATCTCACTCTACAGGAACAAGGTACCCTTCCGAGCTCAACTGTGAAAAATCCGAAAGACCAAGAGAAGATTAATGCAGTTACAACAAGGAGTAAAAAGTTGTTAGATTCAAACCAAGAGAGAGAGAGAGAGGAAATAGATGACCCCATGGTAATAGAGGTGGATCTGGAAATAAGAGAGAATCCAAAAGAGCCAGAAGTAGTGGTACCACCGGTTAAACCATGTGAAGAAAAAAATAAGAAAGACGCTGAACCGGTGATAAAACTACCTTTCCCTTCCAGAGTGACAAAGAAGGGTTCAAGAGAGAAAGACTTTGAGAAGTTTACTGCATTGTTCAAAAAGTTAGAGGTAAATCTACACTTCTTTGAAGCACTTGAGCACATGCCCTTGTATAAGAAGTTTATGAAGGAGGTGTTGGCGAAAAAGAGATCACTAGGAGGAGAACCAAAAGTTGTAAATGAGAAGTGTGGTATAGTCTCGTCAGCAAGAAAGATCCCAATCACGAGGAAAGACCCTGGAGCGGTAGCGATATCATGCACTATCAAGAATATAGCATTTAAAAATTTACTCATCGATTCTGGCTCCAGTGTGAGTTTAATGCCTTTATCTATTTTCAAAAAGCTTGAATTGGGAGGAGTTAGTGAAAGTAAGACAAAGTTACGGTTCGCCGATCACACCGTTAAGAAATCATATGGGGTAGCTGAATATGTAATAGTGGAGGTTGATAAGTTTGTTTTCCCTGTTGACTTCCACATCATGGACATTCCGGAAGATGAAGAAACTCCTATCCTTCTTGGGAGACCCTTTTTATCGACAGGCCGCTGTAATTTTGACATTGAAAAAGGGACGCTAACGCTGAAATCATTTGATGAAGAAGTAACCTTGAAGATGTTAGGAGTCAAGAAACATAGGACATGTGTGAATGAGCAAACTTCAGCTGGTATGACAGAAGGTGAAAAAGAAGACAAAAGTCCTACCAATCTCCAAGAAAAAGTTTCAAGCATAGCCTCTCGGGTGGAACCAACGTATGTAGCTGTCAAAAGTCCTAAGAAGGCTAATGAAGTCAAGAAGAAGGTGGAAGAGAAAGAGCAAGGTGAGAAGAAGAATGTGGGAAGTAAATTGAAGAGAAACGTTATCCATGCTTTTCATCTTCATGAGTTCGTGGTTGCAGAAGTGACAAGCAACAAGGTTTGGAAAAGGAAATATCCTCCATAATAAAAGGGTAATGGACCGTCGAGCCATGCGACGTTAAACGAAGCGCTTCGTGGGAGGCAACCCACGGTTTTAATAATTAATTTCTCTGTTTGTTTATTTTATTTTCAGGAAATAAAAGAGGACGTCTCTAGTGAAAGCTCGAAAGTGATCACTGGAGTGCAATACCCTCTATGAGTCACCTCTCTCGAACTCGTTCTGAAACATTAAGGCCAATGTTTAGTTCAAGTTTGGGGGAGGCTCTTCTCTTTGCATTTTATATTTTTATGTTATTGGTATGATGTGAAACCATAAAGTGAAGTCTGCCCAAATTTTGACCGAAATTTTAATTTTTGTTGAAGAGTTTTGATCTTAAAGAGCGATCGGAAATAGTATATAGAGATGAAGTGAGGATTGTTTGAGGACAAAAAGTTCGGAATAATGTGACAAGAAGAGGTTTGTTTAAACACCCTTGGTTCCCTAAAAGAAACACTAGTCCAACATGTAGATTTGCACCATAGTACTTGTCTCTTGAGAAGTACTTCTCGAGTAGTTTATTGATACAGTCTGGCATAATTCAAATTCACTTGCATGATGACTGATTGAGAAAAAAAAAGAGATATGAAGTTGGCACCAAATGATGAAAAGGCGGTAAAAGGCAATCGACTCGCTAAGTTGGGTAACCCTCACCCGGTTATTCAGCCCAAAGGAGATTGATCCCCAAACGTCGTCCAAAAGGACAATATATAACTACAAAGTTTGAAAATTTCATCGGTAATTAAAAGTAGCAAATGCTGCTAGTTTGGTGCCAGGAAAAGAAAATAAGAAGCCTTGATTCGTCTCATGCAGGTGATGATTATTATAAGAAATGCAGTGCCTTAATATGATTGTCCGAATGAAAGAGGAGGAAAATCGGAAAGAGACTTAAGTGCAAAGCATAGTTGGAGAGGTATCAGAAACGGGAGCTTGAGGTTTAATGTGGTAACATAAACTCGTCGCGTCATGTGAATGCCGAACCAACTGTTTCTTGATCAATACAGACGGATATCTCACGTATGAACACCGTGTGCTTTAAAGGTCATTAACTTTTGTAATTGTCGCTTGAGGTCAAGCAAGAGTTTAAGTTTGGGGGAGTTTGATTAGTGGTTTTCACACATATATTTACCGTTGTTTTTAAGTATCTTCAAGTTATTTTATTTAGTGTTTTATGTTATTATTCGTCATTTTATGCTTTGGTTGTGTGTTTTAATGTTTTCAGGCTCATATGGATAAATCGGAATAAATCATGGCAAAACTCAGAGTTTCGAGGAAGTTCAAAAAGCATGATTCAGGAGGCCTGACACGGGTGGCTGTGTTGCTTAACACGGGCCGTGTCAGGAAGAGCGCTGGAACAAAGTGTGGAACGAAAGGAAAAACAGTGGTGCAACACGGGTGCCCGTGTTGCTCAACACGGCCCGTGTTGCTAAGCCTGGGACTTCATGATGAAAAATAATCAACAGTAGACCAACACGGGTGCCCATGTTGCTCAACACGGCCCGTGTTGGGTGATGACTGTTAGGAGTGAATAAATGGTGTTTTCATGTGTTACATTAACTACATTTTGAGCTAAAAGTGAATATATCTTGTGATTTTTAAACATTTTATAGTTAGAATTGAACTTTCGAGGTTCGATGTTAATTGTAGAACGACTTGCATCACTTTGGGTGTTATTTGTGCAGATATTGAAGTTAAGAAGCAAAGAAGAAGGAACACGCAAGCGTAGAAGCTCTGAAGAAGAGGAATCACAAAGAATTGGGCTAAAGCAAGTGGCGAGCCGCGCCAATCATAGGCGAGACGCGCGAGACCTTCTGACTTGGGTTCGCGCCTTGCCAGCCCGTGTCGCGCCGTGGTGATTGCGTTATAAAGAAAAAAGGCTATAAATAAAAGCCCTAATCATCATAAGAAGGGGACTTTTGGAGAGAGACTTTTTGTGAGCGAAATTAGGAGAGCAATCTAATCCTGAAGCTAAGAACAACAATTGAAGGTGGATTCTTAACCAATTGAAGACAATCCATTGATGAAGATGAATTCCTCCATTGATTCTTGTGTGTTCTTCATGTCTATGGAGAGCTAAATTCCTCTTGTTGAGTTTAAGGTAGTAGTTAGTGTAGCGGGGAAAATCTGATATCGAAGCCATAGGATTAACTCGAATCAATATTTCGTTTGAAGTCGCCACCGCGTTTTATTTTTTCAAAGGAAAAGGGAAAAGAACGTAAAACCCAAAGTTTTGTTTTTAAAACAAGAAAGAGATCTCAGGTACGGGTGTTGATTATATGAGGGGAAGGTTTAAAGCACCCCTCATATCTGTGGTACTCCACAGGAACCTTTTTGAAAATCTGTGTCGTGTGTGCTAAAAAACGGTTTGTTTTATTTTAAAAATAAGCTCGGCAAAGCGTTAAGCTTTGTGCCTACATACCTCCTCGGTGCAATGGAGAAGTCAGAGCTAATGTAGTTCCGCTTAAAGGGAAAAAAGTTTTAAAACGAATAAACACTTTGTCGTCGTCGGAGAGAAATACTCAGCCATTGATCTTGAGCATGAGAACAAATGAGTTCTTTGCATCGCAAATGAAAGAAGGGCTCCAACTCGGATAAAATCAACGAGTATGCCACTAGCTCTCTCACGCGGAAAAGATCTCATTATATCAATCAATTTCAAAATCGTGGGGTATAACCACTCGTTTCGACAATTAATCGTGTCTAAACTTTTTTGAAGAAAAGCCACTAAGGGCAAAAGATATTTTTTAAAGAAAAAGTTTTGAAAAGATTGCAAACATAAGAAGATTTTGGAAAAAGGGAGAAGATTTTGAAAATTTAAGAAGTGGGAGGAGATGAAGAGGCTAACCTAGTGCATAAAATAAAAGCTAAGGAAAGAAACGGTCTAACGAAATTAAGAAGCCAACACTTGACATTATGAGTCAAGGTAGATTTCACATCCTTTGGACTTATCAATACCAACACATATTACCACTTGGGGATCCAGATGAACTTATTATCTTAGCACCATTTTGCATTAAGCACATTAAAAATTCTGACGAAAATTGGGCAAAGTAACGGCTGTTTTAGGGTAAAATCCTTATATCAATGCCTTGGAATTAACCATCAAGGGCTTTCAAGGAAATACCTGCATGCATAAACAGACAACAATCCAATGCCAGCCAGACAGAATAACAACAGAGTAATAACAGAATGAGGGTACAGAGGTACTAAGTCCATAAGTCCGAATCTCCAAAATGCTAGGGATAGTAACCAATAGTCCAAAAGAGAGCCTTAGGTGTTTTTTAGATTTTTGTTATTTATTAGTGTTTTAGCATAAAAGTAAAGTATGGTCCAAGTGGACAAAAGAAAAATAGCGGAAGCATAAACATAGCGTCCAAATGGACAAAGAGAAAATAGCGGAATGTAAATATGATGAAATGATAAAATAAAGCGAGAAATATAAAGAGCGGTATAATAAATTGCGGAAATTAAAGTCAATTGTTAGATGTTAAAGATAACCATCTTGAAACTTGTCAAGTATGTTATCAAAGTTAGTAATGAAGATCGATGGTGAGTGAAGGATGTACTCGGATTTAAATTCAATAGAAATTTATCAGAAGCTTGATAAAATCATAGCGACTACACGATAAACCTCCATAAGTCTTAAATCAACCGCATACAATTCTCTTCCATATTTGATCTTTTTGATTCGGGACACGAAATATTGCGATATGTTAAGCAGATCGCCAAGTGATTTATGTAGAAATCACCCTACAACGAGGCCGGTCAAAACTTTATGTGCTAATGCATGCGAGAGAAGCGATATGTAGATCACTCTCCGAAAGCAATACCGCACGAAAAGAAAAATGGTGAGTGATCTAGTCTTTACCAAGAATCCATAAGAATTCTCAAGGTATTAAGACTTTCATCGATCAAAATAAAGAGAAGTAAAAGATGGAACCACATTAAAAGCTCCTTTCATCCATAATTTCAATCACTTAATATTGCGGATTCGGATTCTCATCCTATCGACGCCCTAAGTCCATTGAAATTAGAGAGAAATTAGGCCTTTAACTTGTGATTCAAAGAAAATATCAAAAGAATGGAGTAGAAGATGAGTTAGAACCAAAAATAAGTCAAAAACCACAAAAACAAGCATTCTGCCCAGATGTAAATCGATTTGCACAGAGTGTAAATCGATTTGCATGACTCTGTTTTCAAATCTGCGCAGTTTTTCAGTTGTGTAAATCGATTTGCACCAGATGTAAATCGATTTGCACAACACAGTTTTCAAAAAAACAGCAAATAAAGAGAAGAAAACTTGTTTAAACATAAAACCAAACACCTTGTGATCTTGAATCAATTTGTGCACGAAAATGTATCAATTAAGCAAGCAAAACTCATCAATGTAGCACCAAAGGTGCATCAAGCATAAACAACAATGGATCACATCTTGAATTATGGAATGGATCTAGAATTTTTACCAAATCTTTCACAAACTTTGAATCTTCTTCAAGAACACACAACCACAAGCCTTGATCTCTCACAATTGATGAAGAAAAAGTAGTGTTTATGTTGAGGTTTAGCTCTAAATTAGTGAGGTTCAAGATGTGACTCACTAATTTGTGTGGAAGAAAAAGAGCTTTGAGTGAGGGGTTTGGAAGAGGTGAGGAGAGAAAGAGCAAGAGTTTTCTTGGCTATCAAAGCTTGAAAAATGAGGAGGGGAATGCCTCAATTTATAGCAATTAGGCTTGGGAAATTTTGTGGCTTGGAGTTAGGATTGGAAAATAGAATTAGGCTTGGGAAAAGGATTTGGAGCTGTTATACCCCAAAATTTGCCCACATATTTTTCAAGAAAACTCCAATCTGAAAATTAAGAGTCTCATATAATTATGGATTATTTCAACAAATATCCTGACATATGAAATACTTAGCTTTTAGAATTTTTCTTATACAGTAATTTGGCTTGCAGTTGAATTTATTCTTACGCAAACACCAAATACTGTGTATTACTTCACACATGCTATTTATTTATTTACAGATAAATGGTACTGACACAATTGGTACAGAGTTAAATCTTTTTGCAGGCGCAGAATCAGGAAACTCAGACTGTACTGGTAACAAGTAGATTATTATTATCTTTTGTTCCCCACTAATTTTTGTACTATATTCCATTATTTGCAAAAATCTTTTCAAATCTCTTTTTCAAAAATCAAATCTCTCCTTTTTCCAACACTATCATACACTTTCTTTCAAATCTTACTTCCACTCAAATTTTCCTTTTGTACGGAATCACATCATTCCCCAACGTCTCTTTCCTTCTTTCCATTCTATAAATACCTCTCATTTTCTTCCATAAAATCTCACATCAAATTCTAATTCATCTCTCAAATTTCCACTTCATAATCCATTTTCTCTTCTTCCCTGACAAGAATGGCAAAGTGGATAGAGACACTGTTTCTTACAGTCATCACCATTGCTACGGTGATCATGACTTTCTTCTGCCTGCATAGTCCTGAGGAGTGTGGACCTGCAATGGTTATGCTCCCAATCATCTACATGTTATTGTTCATAGCATGGGTCATTAATCGTCATTCTTAAAAATTGCCGTATTTCTTATTTCTTAAATGTACCGTTTATTCGTCGTACTGTTCAAAATAGTATGTGATATTTGTACTGTCAGTATTAAATGTTGTACTATTTGTCATAATATTGCTTAATTACTAAGATAATATTTTGTGTGTTTTCTGCCAGTCAAATATTCCTATTTCTGTGCATTAAATGATTTTCAGGGTTATTATCGGTAATTTTGCCCGCATACCGTAAATATTAGTTATTTATTATGTCTGTGTTTTTCTAACAAGTCATGTAAATAAACTTTCATTTTTCACATAAAACACAAAACAAAAACAACAAAAAAGAAAATTAACTTTGACTGTTGATTTTTCACTCTAACTGCTACATCAATACCTGAACAGTCAGTTGACAGCCAAACTGCTGGCAGTACAATTCTCAGTGTTTTGTACCATCAATCAAATCAATCTTTCACAATTCAAAATTCCAAGATTTTTGTTCTAGAAGTCTTCTGAATATCAAGCGATTAGCAGAGACTCAACACTGCACAAAAATCAGGTACGCTTAACTGCCTCCTACACAAACAGTCCCTAATCAGGGTTTTTTCTTGTTTTTACAGGAGCAACAAGTTTTTGAGAGCTCAAATGGATTTCATACACATCCATATATCTCAAAGTACCATCATACAAATTTTCAAACTTCAATTCACTCAGACGCACCGTCAGCAGCTCAAACAGTCAACAGACGACCCGTTTGACCAAAAAGTCAACAGACAGTCAAAAATGAAATTTTTTGTCAAAGTCCATATTTTGTCAAAGGATTCATCATTTGATCATTGGATGATCATAATTCATCAAGGAAAGATCAAAAATCAACAAAACCCTAAGATTCAAAATTAGGGTTTTTGCCTGAAAAGTCAACTCAACTTTGACTGATCATAACTCTCTCATCCTTCATCCAAAAAATTCAAACCAAAGCTTGTTTTGAAGGAAATTCAATTATCTTTCAAATGCCATTGATCCCATGGTCATTGGATTCACCATTTGAAAAATATGATCAAAGACATTACAGGTCATTTTCAAAGTCAACAAAAAGACACTTTTTTCAAAAGGACACACAAGGAGCATCAAAAATCATTTTGACATGAGACCAAAGACATTGGTTAAAGGACTCTTTGAGGTTTCCAAAAAGTGCAAGATCTCCTTCATATGACAAAAATTGAGGGATTTACACCTTGTTGAAGTTGGCTAAATTTTGGAAAAATGCATGAAACCAACATTGTTCAAAATTGCATTTTTTCCAAATGGGGCCAAGTTTTCAGCATTCAAACATCATTTCCATGATGTTATGGGCCTCCCACGACCAAGGCTAAGCCCACATCATTTTTTATCCATTTTTGGCATAATTTTATCTTATTTTAAGATTAAAATTAAAAAGAAATTGAAATGGATAAAGAATAGCTTGTCTTCCAAGCAAGACTCATTCAACTCTGTCCCAAAGCAAAGTACAGCAGAGGAGAAGAAGAAAATCAAGCCATGGTGGCTTAAAGACAAAGCTACCAATGTTGAAAAAGTCAAGATTCCAAAAAAACTCATCAATGCTTTTGGCTTAGTTTCTAAGCACTCTAATGCTTATAAATAGGCTATAGCACTTCAGTAACAATGGGGACAGAAATAGAGAGCAAAACTCTTGCTTGTAACACACTTGTAATCTCTCAAAATATTCAAAGAATTTTGAAATTCGAATTCCAAATTTAAGTCACTTTCCATTCAAACTAAACACTCAAACACGTTCCTTGAGCTTCACTGAACATATCCAGATCATTTGCAAGCTCTGAAACTCCTTGAATCGAACGCTACAGGTCTCGATTCATCCAAACTAAAACTGACTCGTGTCTCATAACCTAAGCATATCTAACACGATGTAGACATATATTTGCACTTGGTGTGGTGTGTAGATCATTTCTGGAGCTTTAATTGAGTTTTAGATGCTTACACACGAAGATACCATTTTAGGGTTCTTAAGCTAAAATTTGGGATCCTCTGATTTAGGCAAAATTAGGAGAAACCAATGACATATTTGAACTCAGGGGACGATTTTAAGCTTAACCATGGTCTCCTAAGTAATTTATATTGCTTGTATGAAATTTTGACATATGCAGGTCTTGTAGCTACGGACGAAAACCGTCACTAAAGGCTTTACCTACAGTTGCAGAGCCTATAGCAACGGAGAGAGGAAGAAGATGAAGGCGTGGCAGGCTCTGGTTGGCCAGAATGCGCGCGCCAGCTTTTATTCAAATTCTTGGATCCTGTGTTGCGCTGTCTATGCTTTTGTCATGCTCCTCAAAATCTGAGCCCTCTGATTCACTTCCAATCAGATCCAACGCGCCAGATCACTCTTCCCCACCATGCTCCCTCACTGATTACCACACAGGATCAGTATCCTTTTATTTTCTATTTTATTTTCTATTCTATTTTAATTTCTTTGTTAAATTAATTTAAAAATAGTTTTAAAAATCCAAAAAATACACAAAAAAATATTTTTAGACTTCTAAAATAATATACTATTTTATGAAATAAAAATATTTTATTTTTCTTCAAAATTTCAATATTTTGCATAATTAATTAGTATATATTTATATATTTGCTTTTTAATTATTCTAACCAATCAAAAATCATAAAAAAAATTGTTCTTTGTGTTAAATATTGTTTATATATTATAAACTAATTTTGTACATATTTTGAATAATTCTCTTTTTAAATTTTAATTATTTGTATAATTATTTACATAATTATGTTTTAATTAACTTAAATCAATTCCAAAAATTCCAAAAAAATTAGTTTTGTTTTAAAATTAATTAACAAATATTTTGTACATATTTTAAACTTAATTTCTAGGTTTAAATCAATTTTCATCTTTTTTCTTCATTTTAATTTAATTAATCATGCATTAATTATAATTAAAATAAATCATAAAAAATCCAAAAACATGCCTTTTATTTTTCTTGCAATTTAAAATTCCTAGATAAATGTATAGGATGTCAAATTCATGTAAATAGGCTAGTTTACATTTCCCGCACAATCGATGTAATAGCGTAGATTTACTTTCCGCACTTTACATTTCCGCACTTTAATTTCCAGCAAATATAAACTGCGTGTATGTCAAAGATAAAATTGAACCGTTAGATCACTAACTTCAAAGATAAATATCTGAATCCAATCACAATCACACTTGCACCTCTCAAGGTAAACCCTTCTCATTCTTTCAAAATCAAAGTCAAATTCTACTGTTTTGAGTACAAAATCGAACCTTGCTTTTATATCCAGTGAAAGGATAGATTTTTAAAGGAAATAGGATAAAGACCTTACAACTCAGGGTAGACCTCCTAGTTTGCTTGCTCAAATCAAAACAAACAAAATTCTCATACACTGTTGATTTTTCAAAACTTTCAAAAAAGACAATACTTTGTATACATCCAAACACGGGTTATTACAAAGTTAACGTTCTTTTCAAAACATCTTTCGAAAGATAAACAAGCATTTTGTATACATCCACACACGGATCATTACAAAATTCAATTTACAAAGGTATTTGAAACCACATATGAGCAATTTCAGAGCAATTGAAAAGTGATCGAAAAACAAGTGAGCTAAGCAAACTTAAGAGCCCATGGATAACCATGGATACAAAGGGTGCTAACACCTTCCCTTTGTATAACCTACCCCCTTACCCAGAATTTCTTAAAGGTCTTTTTTCTGTTTCTTTTATAAACCTTTCCTTAATTGGATAAAATAAAAGGTCGGTGGCGACTCTGTGATGTTTTCAAAAAATGCGAAAGCATTAAGCGACAAAAAAGAGTCAGTTCACGTATCTCTACAGATCAGAGGTATGGCCCGGTATTAAAAAAAATCGGAGGTCCACAGAACTGGCGACTCTGCTGGGGAGATACTTTCAAAAACAAAATGTTTTCAAAAGGGGTTACCTTAAGAGAATAGGTCGATGTTTTCAATTGTTTGACTTGATTGCTTTATTTTTCAAAGGCTTGCTTGGGTATTTTGCTTGTGTGAAAGATTCTAACCCGAATCTCGAGATACCTTAAGTATATGACATTAGACCAAGGAAACTGTACGGCATGTA